>NW_017386089.1:40410-43066 GCF_000237925.1 Schistosoma mansoni | reverse complement strand
TGTCAAGCTGTAATATGTCCTTAGTCCAAGTCTTTGATAGTTGTGGCTCAAGTAACTAGAGAACATACCGCTTTTCACACTGGGATTAGATCTACACAGAGTGCAATAAATCTGGATACTGTTTTAAGAATTAAAAGGACTGGATAACGCATAATACAAAATGTCAATGCATTATATCGTTTGTCGAGTTTTGAATTTGTTGAAATTAGGTTTTTATTTTCAGATCGCTATTTTGACATTATTTTATTCTCAACGTAAAATTTCACTCAGCATAACATTATTTTTTTCCGGGTAGCATTTGACATTGGTTCTGTTCCCAGAATAACACTTTAGTCAGTATGATATTGAGTTCATATTTTCCATGTAATATTACTTCAGGTCAACATTTTTCGCAATAACCAAGCGTGGATTTTTGTTCGACATGACAGGCGTGAACTTTGATTAGTGTAACAAACGTATTCCTCTCTGTCAACTTTGTTTGTGTTTATAGTAAACATTTGTATCTTATGGTGGTTCCTCGTTTTCAAGTGCAAGCAATAGGACAATGTGGATACAAACATTGTCTTAAATTTTGCATAAATAGTCTGTACTAAGCATTAGTCAATCAGTGATATAAAGAGTTAACTTTCAGTGAATAATGTTTAGACTATATTACTCGCCTTTTACTGAGTAACTCAGTTTACATTTTCAGTGGTTCAGTTTAATCACCGTGAAAAGCCTTGCACAAATTGTTTTATGTATAAAGTCTTAGGTAACCGTTATCACTGGCGTATGGATTAAAGCTTTCTTTTTACTGTGTATAACCCATCATTTATCAGTAAGCAATTTAGAAATTTCGACTGGAAGTGCTTCCGTTTACCAGTAGGTTGTTATGAAACCAAAAATGTTTTCTTACTAAATAAATAATCACAAATGACCACTGAATAAAACAGTCCATATCACAGTCAACGAGTACAACAATAACATTCAATACCACTTGTTCGTTTGGAGTACAAAATTCTCAATAATAAATGAAGAGTCCGACAATTAACTACCCTTCACTGACGAGCTATTTTTATGCACATCCCATTCATCGTTTTTCATATAATTACCTCTTATTTCTTCTAAAGGCAGATAGTGAAGAAAATAAACAAACAGTTTTGAGTAGTTTGTTGGTATACTGTAGTGTTTTTCCAGAGAAAGGTCACAAACATTTACATTCTTGCTCATCTAACAATCCCTAACCACTCTCTTCATTTCACTGGATGGTAGTAAGAAATGTTACAGCAGTAAAAATACTGAATTTTATAAGGACAATACATTAGAATCTTCAATAATCATGATTCAATCTTCAAAGTTGATTAGTTGAAAATGGGTCATTAAGTTTATTGAAATTTTGACTACAGCTAATTGTGCTGTCATTATAATGCTATTTTGTTAACAATTAATTGGTGTCGTGTGAACGTTTAGTCAGAGAAAAACTAAAATGAGAAATAATACTGTTGTATTAAGACGGTCGGAGAATAGACGGTCAAGAGGTTTAGGCTGGTTATTACATGTTTCTGAATCTGGCAGATCATTTGAATTCTCAAAATCTAAAAGAAAACATCCGTATGAAAATAGTTGAGAGTGCTTTATCATTCTTTTCAGTAATGTTTGCAAATCCAAACCCCAAAACAATTGTCTTCATATTCTCATTTGATGTTTCATGAATGATGGCGGAACAGATTAAAATGAGTAAAACAAGTATTTTTATACTTGTATATCTACAGCTTATTATGTTATATTGCACAATAAACCAGACGAGATACTGAACTCAATATGCTTTTTCAATAACTGGAGCTTGCTCGCCTGTTCCAATTATTGATATGCGTAAATATTGCTGCAGCGTCAAATGGCATTATGGGGTCTCTGACCTACTTAAATCTTGTCTCTTATAGTGCCACTTATCCATGTAAACCTTTTGACACATCATTCTTACAATATTAAAAGTTTGTGTTTTTTTACCCTTTATGTCATAGAGCCAACTAACTGAACAACAATGTTCGCTTATCTTGACTAGATTTTATGCCAGTTTCTTCTCGTCACGGAAATCTAACTGCAACTTAATGGGAAATATTTTTTTACGAAAGACTCAGCTTTTCGTTTTGTTGTGAAATTAACGTTATCACTGGTGACCAGTCTTGGCGTTACCAATTTACTCTTATGAAAGGCCAAATTAGTTAGATCAAAGTACCACTTGGGAGCAAAAACACTATACAGTGCACATTGTGATGGTAACAAAAGTCCAGAGATCCTAATATCAATAACACCAAAAAGCTGGGTAAGGAGATATAATTATGGGATTTAGCAGGTAATAGAAGATTTTTAAGGACCTAATCCATATTGACGGATTTATATAAGAGCACTACCTCGGAATCAATTGTCTACCACGCGAATTAGGAGAATCTCAGAAAATGTAATCACGGGTTACTGTCGTTTATCGAGTTCGAGTAGCTGAAGTTCTATATTACTAATTTAGTGTCAAATCGAGAAACACAATATATGCCTGGTAATACATACCAGAAAATAAAATAGTAGCTGGAGAATCTCGGGTCATATAAATGTGGATTAAAGTATGCGGTTTATTGCCACAAAAGTTCTATATTTTTAACGAAATATTTACCAATACTAGGAA
>NW_017386089.1:24717-40210 GCF_000237925.1 Schistosoma mansoni | reverse complement strand
CCTACCAATAACCTTAGTTAAATATTGTTGTGGGACTTCAAAAAAACGCTTTAAAGCTTCTTTTAATTTTTGTTTACATATTTCATAAACATCAGACGGAATTTTTGTTTCTATATACATTGGAATTGGTGATGAATTTAACCAGCTTTGAACTGTTTGAATCTGTTCAATTTGAACAATAAAATTACACAAAGGATAAATAACAATCAAAACGAAAATATCGCTTGGAACTTGCAACAACCATGTAACTATAAAGAAGCTATATTTACTAATATAATTTGTACTTTGATGGGGGGTTGAAATGAATTTAGTCCCATATGGGATTCGAATCCATGTCAGAGTGTTAAGTCCTTATTACTGACCTGATTCTCCTTGTCAAGCTGTAATATGTCCCCTAGTCCAAGTTCTTTTATAGTTGTTGGCTTAAGTAACTAGAAAACATTACCGCTTTCACAACCTGGATTAGATTCTACACAGAGTGCAATAAATCTGGATACTGTTTTAAGAATTAAAAGGACTGGATAACGCATAATACAAAATGTCAATGCATTATATCGTTTGTCGAGTTTTGAATTTGTTGAAATTAGGTTTTTATTTTCAGATCGCTATTTTGACATTATTTTATTCTCAACGTAAAATTTCACTCAGCATAACATTATTTTTTTCCGGGTAGCATTTGACATTGGTTCTGTTCCCAGAATAACACTTTAGTCAGTATGATATTGAGTTCATATTTTCCATGTAATATTACTTCAGGTCAACATTTTTCGCAATAACCAAGCGTGGATTTTTGTTCGACATGACAGGCGTGAACTTTGATTAGTGTAACAAACGTATTCCTCTCTGTCAACTTTGTTTGTGTTTATAGTAAACATTTGTATCTTATGGTGGTTCCTCGTTTTCAAGTGCAAGCAATAGGACAATGTGGATACAAACATTGTCTTAAATTTTGCATAAATAGTCTGTACTAAGCATTAGTCAATCAGTGATATAAAGAGTTAACTTTCAGTGAATAATGTTTAGACTATATTACTCGCCTTTTACTGAGTAACTCAGTTTACATTTTCAGTGGTTCAGTTTAATCACCGTGAAAAGCCTTGCACAAATTGTTTTATGTATAAAGTCTTAGGTAACCGTTATCACTGGCGTATGGATTAAAGCTTTCTTTTTACTGTGTATAACCCATCATTTATCAGTAAGCAATTTAGAAATTTCGACTGGAAGTGCTTCCGTTTACCAGTAGGTTGTTATGAAACCAAAAATGTTTTCTTACTAAATAAATAATCACAAATGACCACTGAATAAAACAGTCCATATCACAGTCAACGAGTACAACAATAACATTCAATACCACTTGTTCGTTTGGAGTACAAAATTCTCAATAATAAATGAAGAGTCCGACAATTAACTACCCTTCACTGACGAGCTATTTTTATGCACATCCCATGCATCGTTTTTCATATAATTACCTCTTATTTCTTCTAAAGGCGGATAGTGAGGAAAATAAACAAACAGTTTTGAGTAGTTTGTTGGTATACTGTAGTGTTTTTTCCAGAGAAAGGTCACAAACATTTACATTCTTGCTCATCTAACAATCCCTAACCACCCTCTTCATCTCACCGGATGGTAGTAAAAAATGTTACAGCAGTAAAAATACTGAATTTTATAAGGACAATACATTAGAATCTTCAATAATCACGATTCAATCTTTAAAGTTGATTAGTTGAAAATGGGTCATTAAGTTTACTGAAATTTTGACTGCAGCTAATTGTGCTGTCATTATAATGCTATTTTGTTAACAATTAATTGGTGTCGTGTGAATTTTTAGTCAGAGAAAAACTAAAATGAGAAATAATACTGTTGTATTAAGACAATCGGAGAATAGACGGTCAAGAGGTTTGGGCTGGTTGTTACATGTTTCTGAATCTAGCAGATCATTTGAATTCTCAAAATCTAAAAGAAAACATCCGCATGAAAATAGTTGAGAGTGCTTTATCATTCTTTTCAGTAATGTTTGCAAATCCAAACCCCAAAGCAATTGTCTTCATATTCTCATTTTATGTTTCATAAATGATGGCGGAACAGATTAAAATGAGTAAAACAAGTATTTTTATACTTGTATATCTACAGCTTATTATGTTATACTGCACAATAAACCAGACGCGATACTGAACTCAATATGCTTTTTCAATAACTGGAGCTTGCTCGCCTGTTCCAATTATTGATATGCGTAAATATTGCTGCAGCGTCAAATGGCATTATGGGGTCTCTGACCTACTTAAATCTTGTCTCTTATAGTGCCACTTATCCATGTAAACCTTTTGACACATCATTCTTACAATATTAAAAGTTTGTGTTTTTTTACCTTTTATGTCATGGAGCCAACTAACTGAACAACAATGTTCGCGTATCTTGACTAGATTTTATGTCAGTTTCTTCTCGTCACGGAAATCTAACTGCAACTTAATGGGAAATATTTTATTACGAAAGACCACTTTTCGTTTTGTGGTGAAATTAACGTTGTCACTTGTGACCAGTCTTGGTGTTACCAATTTACTCTTATGAAAGGCCAAATTAGTTAGATCAAAGTACCACTTGGGAACAAAAACACTATACAGTGCACATTGTGATGGTAACAAAAGTTCAGAGATCCTAATATCAATAACACCAAAAGGCTGGGTAAGGAGATATAATTATGGTATTTAGCAGGTAATAGAAGATTTTTAAGGACCTAATCCATATTGACGGATTTATATAAGAGCACTACCTCGGAATCAATTGTCTACCACGCGAATTAGGAGAATCTCAGAAAATGTAATCACGGGTTACTGTCGTTTATCGAGTTCGAGTAGCTGAAGTTCTATATTACTAATTTAGTGTCAAATCGAGAAACACAATATATGCCTGGTAATACATACCAGAAAATAAAATAGTAGCTGGAGAATCTCGGGTCATATAAATGTGGATTAAAGTATGCGGTTAATTGCCACAAAAGTTCTATATTTTTAACGAAGTATTTACCAATACTAGGAAAACAGACATAGAACAATTTTCCTTACAATAAGCATATACGCCCATAAAAAACTAAGTGTACACTACAATTGTCTCTTTTCATAACTTACGTTCTGAAGAGAATTGGAGATGAACCCAGTAATCGAAAATACTAAGTCTTCAAGATCACTGGAACTAGGGTAGAAAAGGATGGTTTGATCCTCATAAGTCAGGTACATTTTTAAAGTTGGAAGGTATTCTTTGTGGTCTTCGTCGAAAATGTCAACCCATTCCAACAGATTTCTTTGTAAGAATTGCTTAATCTGTGGGACATCTCTATTAACGTAAATAGCTCGTACCTGAATAGATAATAGTGTTGAAACACAATTGAAAAATTTTTCAAGATTTTTTGTTTTCAACTTTGGTACTGACGTTTTGTCTGAGAATAATTTGACTACCTTTGGGTACCAATTTTTCAGCAGGTATTCACACTTTGTGTCTATCTCTTTTTGTATTAGGGTTCGTAGTTCACCAAAATCGATGGCTCCCAATTCTCTAAAAGCACGGTCAAGAATTTCCAGTATTTTACAAACCTGTATTTCAGAACATTAGTTAACCTCATATTGGAGAATTCTTGATGGCACAAACACAAAATCTTTTGCATGTGGTGATATGTTATCATTAATTGAGAAACAAGTTCTTTTTTATGCTTAACATGGTCGGAATGCCACGACTGATGAGAACTTATTATACTACATGTTTTCAATAAAAGCATACCAAAACAAACCTTGAAACTTCCCTCTTGATCAAAACTTCATCTTCTAAAAATTGAGGTAAATTTGGCCGCTTCAAAGTCTGAGAGGTCAAAGATTTTCTCAAGCTCTCCAAAAAGTGTTCTTTAACTTCTGTCAAGATTTCATTTAATTTGCATTCTCTTCCAGTTTTCAGCTTTGATGGAGTTTTCGCCAAAATATTTTGCAACCATTCATCTTGAATTTGAGGAATTATGCCACTTTCTACATAGGATTTCATAATATTGTAGTTTTTCTACGGAAAACAGAAGTATATATGTGACATTTGTACTCACTGTTAGTTTTAACTTATCACTAACCATCTGAAAACAACAAAATGCTTGTAGACTTTTATCGAAAATATGGATCTTACAAAGTTTGGTACAAAAGGTGATTCTTTTGGAATTGGTAATGTGGCTAATCTAATTTGTGTTCTTCTGTATTCTGCGTGTGCTCGCCTAATACTGAAAAAATTAACTTCGAAGATTGATTACCTTTGTAAATCGACTTGCATTTTCTTCTGATTTTCTAGAGAATATGTCAGGAATTTTTGTAGTTGCGGGTCTTTATCTTTTTCAGCTATTTCCAGTTTAATTCTTTCCACTTGTGGTAAGGGCATCAATTGACGCTTAACAAGAGAATTTAGATCCATCACTACTTAGGATTTTATTCCGGATTTAATTCAAAATTAAGTCAACTTCGAAAAGGTAACTCAGATATTAGGTATAATCCATCACCTGTTCCCAATTCACATTTGTGGTATCATCAAACTATAGTGATAGCCGCATTGGCTCATTAAAACAAGGATGGGATTCTAGTGCTACATTACGAGCTTTTTTATTGAGAGGCCGTCATTCCCTCAGTGAAATTTCTGACGTTTCATAATAAACGGTGGTTAGTAATACATTTATCCAGAAAATCAAATAGATAAAATAGTCCATCAATCTTGTCGTATATAGTCTTGTAGGGGCAGTAAAATGTCACTGAGCCCAAGCCAAATCGTCTGGCAGTTGGGTCACTGAATATCAGACAGGTTATTGATCCATGTTAAAGTCAAGGACAAAAAGTACGCATCAGTTAATCATACGCCATGAACCGACCTATGCGGTGGTAGTCTCACTAACATCTCTGTACTCATTCTTACTATTTACGTAATCACACCCTTTGTGTTATACAGTCTTCAAAGCAGGCATAGTAGTTTACTATGTCGAATGGGATAATCTACGTTAGGTGTTGACCGCGAGATGTGACTTCGATTGTGGCTGGCTCGTTACATCGTTCCCGTCTAACTGGAGTAGGCTTCCAATCATTCGACATAGATCATAAACGTTGCATCCAAGCTGCTCCCTTGAGATATGGAAGTCTTCATAAACCAACCAGCCACGAGAAAAAAGAGAAGTTCCCGGAGAAGTTATCTGTGAGCTTCTCTCCATGCTTTACTGTGAACTTCGGTCACTCTTAGCATGCCTGTATGATGTAGACGATCATGCCAGGTACTCCATAGTGTCAAAGTAGATTGTATAAGGTTCTCTTATCTACCAAGTCAAATGCTTCTCATAGTCAATGAAGCTAATATTTAGTCATCAGTTGCGTTTATTTGATTGTTTAACAGCGACCGTTCTTTTGGTAACCTCTGGCGTGCGACAATCTCACTCAGTTTGGTATTGAAACAACCTCACTGTGATTACGGTGGGAGAGTGGTGAAGACAAGAATGTAAAAACTGAAAAGATTTACGTTCAATATGTAATGCAAAAGCAAGGTCAACAATATTGAATCCGGGAACATTCAATTCAGCCAGCCGGATGACATGGATCAGCTTTGCAGGGATGGTCATCGATGTATAACCTATGCCCTCCCACATTAAATATATTATTCTATACCCAAACAAAATGTGTTCTTTCTAAGTGCTAAAAGTCATATTGCTGAGTGTTACGATACCACGATCAAGAATAGGCAATGATGGAACTCTTAC
Organism: Schistosoma mansoni; assembly: GCF_000237925.1. NCBI lineage: Eukaryota > Metazoa > Platyhelminthes > Trematoda > Strigeidida > Schistosomatidae > Schistosoma > Schistosoma mansoni. The sequence goes on along the minus strand of NW_017386089.1, from coordinate 34,455 downwards.
CCGAAATCTTATAGATTAGGTAGTCACATCATGACAAACCTACAATTTTGAGGTTGTTTATTATTATAATAGTACTAAAAACAAAGTAGACCATAATTCTGCAGATATTTGGTGTCGCGATTCAGTCTGTGCTTGATTGATGCCTTCGGAATCCATTCTGTTGATCTCGAAGCTGAACGTCCACTGAATCTTTCATCCAGTTCGATAACGCTATGGAAAACTCATCCTGGTACTGATCGTAGTGTGATGCCTATATATGTCTCGAACTTCCTGAGATCTTTTATTCGTTACCATTGTAAGCTATCGGTCTTTCTAGATAACCGACACTTCTTCATTCAAAATCCTTCTGAATAGGATGTGTAGCACCGTTGTAGTAATACATATGTCTGACCCCAGTGTTTTAACTGGTATGCCTTCTGGTCCCTCTGCTTTCCCACACTCCGATGATTATGCTGATTTCTCCGAATGTTTCTGCGGTGAAATCTGTTGGAAGGGCTGTGTTTGCAGCTTCCACGTCATGTAGGTTCAGTTGGGCTGGTTTCATCAAGAGGTGTTCAAAATATTTCACCCACCTGTTCACTCTTTCTTGAATCCTAATCATTTGCTTGCCTTCTTTGTCCTTAACCGGTCTCTGTGGTTTACTATATTTTCATTCCAGTTTCTTCGTCGCGTCATGTAGTTGTTTCATACCTCCTTCTCTTCCAATCTTTTCCGCTGTCGTCTCTTCTATATATTTCTGCTTATCAGCTCTAAAGCTCCTCTTCACTTGCTTATTCGCTTCTATGTATTCGGCTTGTGCCTTGACCTACTCTGTTATTGTTCGGCTGTCGTTAAATGCTGTCTTCTTTTCCACGGTTTCGATAGTTATCCATTCTTTGTGATGATACCTGTTGCGGCTCAGAATCTCCTAACACGTTGGAGTTAGTGCTTTTTCGATTCTTTTCCACTTGTCCTCCATAGTAGTTTCTTCTCCTTTCAGTAGGTCTTTCAGTGCTTGGAACCTGTTGATGAGAATGATCTTGAATTGGTTGAGTTTGTTGGTACCGCGAGGGAAGGCTGTATTGAACATTTGTACTGCTGTTCCCCCAGCTGTCCAGTGATTGTTTAGCTTCAGTTTCAACTCGGCCACAACCAGATGGTGATTTGAAGCAGTTTCAGCTCCTCTACTGGTTCTTACGTCTTCCATTGTCCCTGTGAATTTTTTAGTGATGCAAATATGATCGATCTGATTCTCTGTAATGTGATCCGGTGGGGCACATCTAGCTTTGTGCGTGCGTTTGTACTGGAATCCAGTGCCAACCATTAACATTTTGTCGGATGCACATAAATTTGCAATCTGTTATTAATCTCGTTCCTTTTTCCCAGTCACATCATGTAATCATACTGTAGATACCATAGGTATTGTAGTTTGACAACACTTTACCAGTAACAGTTTCTATAATTGAATCGCGCCCACCCAGTGAAATCAAAAGTCAGAAGCGAGGAGGCTGGAAGACACAGTTGATAGATTATCAATATAGCGATGAGTGAACGGTCTAATCTGGCTAGTGATTGCAGGAGACGTTGCGTACGCCTTTTGAAACCATGATCTGGTGCGGATGCATGATCGAGCACCTTCAGTTAAATGGGTCTATTAAAATTAATGTGGTCAGAATCCAATGTCGAACACTTACAGAGCTATTGAATCTTGGGATTTACTTACAACTACACCACGATTTCTTCATACCCGGTGTCCTTCAATCTGACTTTGAAGTTTGGGACCCCGATCAGGGTTACCAGTTCCTTCCCTGAGCACTTTTCTATGATCGACTGCAGCTTACCATGCAACTGACTTTTATCGTCTTCCCATTATTCGTAGGTGCATAACACTGAATAAAATTAATTGTAATTCACTCGTTCTGTGTTTGATGATCATAAATCCATGAGATTCTCATCCCATAAGTTCTCTCCGTGCTTTTTTGAACAGCATTAGTACGACTTGCTGTGCGAAACATTTTCTTCCTCATGACCAGAGTACAACACTAGTTTTCTTGGATCTAATCTCTTCTGCCCAGCTTCAATGTAATGGGTTTCACTTATTCCGAGAACCGCCAATTCGTGTCTCATCATTTTCGCAGCTATTTAATTAGTCCTCATAATCTCTCATATTATATGGACATTTCATGTAGCCATACAAATTTTCGTTTTGGTTGTCAGAAAAGACATCGATCTAGTGAATCTTGGCTTTCACTGTTAGGCATCGCAATTCATCGAAATGAAGACAATTCAACTCCAAGGGAAGGTATGAATGGTTTGAATCGTTTTTCTCTGGTTGGCATCTTTTAGTAAGGCTGTTTCCTATGGGATTGGGTTTCCGACACCATGTTCAACCATTTTCATTCATCCAGGCTAGGAAGGGTCAGTAATCTTAGAAGGGCTACAGACGGGGTTAGTTACTTCAAGCACTACTAATTAAAATTGTCTTGATTAAACGCGTCATAATGAAGTATATCACTGTTAAAATTTATTAGACGTTTATGAGTAGCGAAAATATCAGACATTTTGTTAGAATGTATTGCTAATTGCTAAGTGAACATTATATGAACATATGACTTTGGTCTGATCTATACATCTTCGAAGGCTACCATATCCGAATATTCGGTTTGCTTCGTATCCGTTATTAAATGTGAATTTTATGTGATTTGTACTGTAAATTAGTGGATTAATGCAAGGATTAGATGTGTCGAATGGCAACAAAAAATATAAAAAGTATCAAATGTAAGTTATTACATACCGATTTTGTTAAGCGTATGAAGATGTACATAAAAATCGCCTAATAATTTTCCGAAAAATCACATATTAGTAAATCGGATTAGAATGAAGTTGTTATCAGTCACATGAAGGTTTTACGTACTTTTACGTATCCGCTTCACAAAACTTTGAGTATATAAGTTAAAGAACAGAAAAATTAGTACATCTTTTGTGTAACAAAATGAAATTACTTGGTACAATGTGCTTGACAATCTTCTATGTTATTCATTTGCTTGCAATATTTTCTGACAGTAAGTTGAAAGGATGTTATATTATAATATCATGGTGACCTATAAAAGGTTGCTATGTTCTTTGTTGGTTTGGCCATAATGCCACCAGACTCGCAAACAGTTTATATGATACGAAACTCTAGTTAATTATGATTAAAAAAATCCAAACTTCATTAGTTCAAACGTTAGGTCAGGTAGTAGATTAACTTCAGACGCCTCGTTTCATAACGTTCTCTTTCACTTCCCATTTATATACGGCGATCTTTTTCCGTTGTAAATGCCATGGCAATTTGCTTACAGATTTTTGGAAACATGAATTTTATTCCTAATAAGTTAATACATTTTACGTTTGGAAATGTAGACAAAATATTTCTGTAATTGTACAAAGACACTAAAAAGACACAGAGCACATTAGTAATAGGTTATTGAGATAAATCAAGAAACTTTAGTCAAGGTTTAATTGAGAAACCATTTCTGTTGTGTTGTTTAATAATAAATTCTTGGATTTTACCAAAAAATACCAAGCCATTTCTCTCTATATTTCGTATCTAATGAGATTCTTGAATTTCAGAAATAGATGTATTTTGCAAAACCTAAGTCCATAGATGATACTGATAAATATTGTTCTACAAGTTGAATTCATATTTCAAGCAGTGTCCAGTATGCTGATTATTCACAATTGATTGATCACTGAGTGGTGATCAATGTCATGCGTGTCAAGTCAGGGAGCATCAGTTCCCTCAAAATTACAGGTACACCTTGCTGACGAGTGCCAAGTAGCACGAAACCCAGGTCCAGGGTTTCTTGTTGACCACCTCCAACCACCGACTTACGTTGATTATTATCCGATCACAGTGAAACATGAAAGCAAGAAGCATCAATTCTAAAAAGATAATTTTCATTCCTTTCTGGAATGAATAATTTGAATGAACGTACCAAAATAAATTGAATGAGACTTCAACTGGAAATCTCATTGTTTTGTGAATGTTCATGAGAATCATCTGTTGAAAATTATAATCGTATTCAACACTTCATGAGTCATTATAGTAAATATATAATGTGAACTCATTTAAATTACTAGGTACTGAATGGGGTGAGTCAATTTACAATTGTTTTAGTTGTGACCGCCTGTGAACACCACTCAGCTTCATCTACGATGTTGATTGTTTAACACTTTTCATAGAATAACATTTGCTTCTCTCAGATACGTAAAACGTCACGCGAACTGTAACCAAAATGTCCAGCATTGATTACTTAAATGTTGTCAATCCGAATTAAACAAGACTTGATCTGTTTCTTATGGCGAGATGTTATCACTTCGATTGAGTATCAGAGTATTAAAGACTTAATTTTCTTTTATGTAATATAGGGGTAAAAGCTGATTTGAAGACAAGTGTGCTGTGTTACATTATCAATGTGCTCTTGCCACTACCATTCAGATTCCTTTTTATCGAATATCAGAACATGTTACTCATTTTCTGTCAATCACCCGACTCATTCCATAGAACATTGACTGATAGCGTATTATGAGATGGAATCTAGGTCAATTTTTTCTATTGATAGAAATATATAAATAAAAGTTAATTAATTAAAATACATGAATGTTTTCATTGAACCTTTATGAAGTTATCACATGTAACAGTAAGCTGAACCATTTTGAAATGATTTTCATTATTATTTTACTTTGAAATATTTACATTTAGAAAGTTGAGTTTGAATATAAGAAAGCATGGGTTTCTGCTAAATGCTTTTAGCTGAGAGGAATAAAAAGTGCTGACAATCATCTAACTTTAATGTTTAGTATAAATGTATTTTATTTACTTTTGTTAAGTGTGTATGAATACTCAAATTGAAGTTATGATTTATTAGGACTCAACAATGACATGAAAATTATATGAAGGTTTATATATAATGTAAGAACTCATTATGACAGTATTTCACGTCATAATACTCACATATTTATTTGTTCTGATTCGCCATACCCGTCCTGTGCTGACAATTTAGTATATATATATATATGAATAAATCATCCTATTCTGGTATTATTGCTGACTGATTGAATGAAAATCTACAAAATCCATTAACATGAAACACTGAGAATCCATAAATTATAATGTTTTCAATGATAAATCACATTGTTAATTTGAAGTCTGAATTACCTTTTTTGTGTTTCACAGAAACAACTTGTTGTGGTATGTGTGTAATTTATACTACGTAACTATATACAAATTTTTTTATAAACGTCAAATTGATTGCTCAATGAGTTTTTTGAAGTGCTCACTATTTCTGGTCGATGAAAATCTACAAAAAATTTTAAAGATGAAAGTTGTTAACAGAAATAAATAAAAGTGGGAATAGCAAACTGATGCAAGAGTCCGAGTGCAACAAAATGTAAATCCATTTTAGTTCTAATAGTTTCGGAGCTTAGATAATATTCATTTATGTTCATCCCATTACTATCAATTATTGTGAAATCGCATCGTGTTATTTCAGAGGTGTATCTTACTAGCGATATATGATAAACGAATAAGTTTATCCGAATTATATCGAACGTTTAATTTTATGACTCTGAGAAGGACATACAGACAGTATCTTTGCTTGGGTTACATCACCAAACCAGAAAGAATAAACCATTTGTTAAGTACATGCTACCTTTATTTTAAACTAAATATACTACAGTGATCAATCATTAGACAAACATTGCCATTCTGCAATCGCCACAATTTTATATGGCAGAAAATCATGTATATGTATCTCAAGAGGTGATCCTCGAGTTTTTCATTGTAGACTGAAGTCGGAATTGTATAAACATGTTAGGTGTTCAATGAATATCAATGAATATATACATAACAGCCTCAATTCTGGAAATTGATTTGTATTAGAAACGCAGATAAGTGGATATTAGCTCAGTGTTCCAGAGATTCAGTGCAAGCCGTGAGTCCTGATGTTTCTAGTTTCTATTTAATGGAAGATGGTGAATGTGCACGTCCGAGGTGTTCCACTCAGTGACTCGACAACTTGCAAATACCTCTGGATTTTCAATAGTCTTCTATGTGGAATTAATCCGTGACACAAAACTACAAAATATGCAGTGGATAAAAAAAGGGATCAGATGTTATGTATTTTGTATCAGATATTGACAGACTTTACTTCGACCACTGCATTAGAGTTTCTTGATCACTGCATGTTTTGCTGTTATTTCATTGTTGACTTTTTTATTTTTATATAATTACAATCGTCAGTCCAATAGATAGCTAACAAAGCATTTGAAAGTTCCTTACAACTTACTGTTTAGCTTCTTATAATAAATATTTCAAGCTAAGAGAAACTTCAAAATAGAACTTGATCTGTCACAATGTACACAAAAGACAAAAGTAACTTGGAATGTTATTATTAGTGAGTTGTCATCAGTTATTGCTTCAAAACTCAAATGCTCTTGATAGAAACCTGACTTTTAACCAAAGCTGGTCAACTCACTGATAATATACAACTTAAACTTTGTAGACGTGTCGTTTTGATCACAATGTATTCATTCTGATTCACCTAGCTATCCCGATGAAGCTTGCCAGTCGAATGAAATACTTCAACTCTCCCAAGGCCGTTCAATCTACTTCTAATGTCGAGGAAATTTTTCCGATATTTTATTTGGTTACTTCAAAATGAGTGATTATCAGAAAACAGATGATTAAATGTCGATGGTGCACAACAATTGCTTGTGAAAAAAACATATTCATCATCAGGATGAGAAACAGATCACTAACGGCACTGTAGACGGATATGTTAATAAGTACTATTAAAATACGATGAGTAGCTTATTTTAGTGAATATGAACGACTAATTATGAAATATAGCATACACTAAATTCTTCTACAAAGACCAAGTCTTAATCATTTTAAAGATTGTAGGAGTCGAATAATTGACGATGAATTTGTTTTCTCTGTTTTGTAAATAATCACCATACATTTTAATAAATACAATATTCATTATTTCACCACTTCTACAATAGACGAAGACAAAAACTGTAAGTAATTAGTAGTTGTATTCATATGCGTAGTAATTTAATACAACGTAATTCAGCTGACTAAAGATTTTATTTGCAATGATATTACTGTTGACTGTTGGTTTGCTTATTTTTGTAGCAAAAATATGTTGTGGTACGTCGATTACATATTTATGTACACCAAGAGTTGATTCTTGGTTAACTAACAATAAAGTCTTCTTCAAGTCAAAACTCTGTTCATTTTTTGCTGCTAAACATCGGTAATGACTACAAAAGTGAAATACTTGTTTAACAAAGGTGATGAACCGATCGTCTAGTGTAAGATAAACAGGCTATAAGTAAACATCTTTTCTGTTCTATCTTAGTTGAGAATAAAAGAGATAAGATCATTGGGATTTACGCCAATATGATACACCAACTTAGTATTCTGTTATAACGTTCATGAAGATTGATTTCCCAAATATATCAGTATTCAAGCTCCAATAACGTGTTGCTGAATGACGTTTATCATTCATAAACCGTATTTCAAAATCCTTTATTTCGGAATTAGTGGTGGTTTTAAGTAATATCATATTCAGGGACTTCAGAATCTCTAGTTATTCATCTGAAGTTTCAGTGAGGCTAAACATATGTGTCTGTATGACTTCTTATGCTATCTGGTTATACCCGTGATTCGGTTTCTGAAAACGAAAGTACACTAAAAACACGAAAGACTTTACGAACGTGATCAACTTGATTTTTATTATTTTGTACATTGATTTCTTTATGGTGATTTTTACTTCAATTTTTTGCTTCTTTAGTGGGTAATGATTGTAAGGGTAAGTTGTATCAAAGTTTCACACAAAGAGCTACCTATTTTGCTTTCTAAATGATTTTAAGTGATTTAGAAAGATTGAACTATAATTTGTAACTGTGTTTTACGTCTATTCATCTTTTACCAATCATGTTAGTACGAATCGGACAGAACTGTTGTTTGCTATTATATAAATGGATTATCACAGGCAATTTATTAAGTACCACCACTCGATTGTCAATATGTTTTCCGTGTACAGTTTTATTAGGCAAAATTGAATAAAACTTCAACCAATGTAATAACATTAGAAAGCTTACAGTTTTTGTTTCGAAGTACCAATTCTGATTTTAGTGATAAATTAATCTTCACTTCTTTACACAATTTGACATTTTAGATGTCATAAGTAAGTTTAGCATTATGATATCAGCTATGTATTTGTTTCCCTTTTGAATTCCGAACAAATTATGTTTAACCACCAATCAATATTGCCTTAAGTAAATATCCCCTGACAAGCACTAGACTTGATTCAAGGATTTTATGCTGAATTCAATAAATAATGTTAGGTTACTTTCAGGCATATCACGAAATAACTGGGAACGTTCAGAACCACTGGTATATTGGTAAGATATTTCAGACTAGGCCATAACATACGCCTAACTGTGTAGAATGTCTACTGATTATCCAAACAAGTACTACTGAGACTATCTCAGCATTGTAAGTTATATTAAACACCACCATTATTAAACTTTATTGGAAAATGACTATTTAGTTTCAACTTCAGTCAGTCAGTTAGTCACAACGTAGAACTTAAACCTACCTATTACTAACAACCTTTCTATTTATTTGTATTATCGTTTCAGAACCAAGAAGTATGTTCACTACTCTGTTTAGAAACTATTTAAAAGAATTCGTTTCATATACTTCTGGTGATTTAAAATATGTCGCTTTTATTCTTTATTTCTTGGTCAGTTTTACATTTTCTTGTTGGAGGGAACTTAAATTATTAGTTGTGTATATAATAAGATTCAATATGATTACGAATAGGTAACTAATCAAATACATTGAACTTTCTATGTGACTCTATTAAACTTGTAATTACTTCAGTAAACATAATCGTAAATAAAGTTTTCATGTTTTGCTTCAATCTTTCGAAAACGATTTAATTTTCTTGTTCGATTCTAACCATATAGGCTCTGGAGCAGATGATTTCGATTTATGTAAGAGCATGGTATCATTCCTTTCATGTATTTCAGTCAATATGTTTGACATTTTTATTTTGCAGAAATTATACGTCAGTATAAGTTGAAACTGGAGTTTAGGACAAAGTATTTAAGGGAAAACTTTTATTGGGAGTAAATTTAGGCTAGCATAACAAATAAGCAAGTGGAAATATGTTGAGAAACAAGTCAATTTTAGACGGAAAATATACTTAAAAAAGATGGATATGTTCGGAAGTTTAAATGATTAGTTGGTGGATTATTCGTGGACAAAAACACATTCAGCTTGTCGTTTGTATGATATTTTGTGGTAATTGCTTCATTGAATCGGAAATGAGTCAGGTTATTCGCAGCTGGCCTCATGAATTATTTCTCATTCATTGGATAACTAACGTCAAAATTCATTAGAAACTTTCAAGTAAAAAGTTTTGAAAAAATATTTGGATGAATTATGGACTGTAAGAAATGTGGTTATTTGGAAACATTTATTTTAGAGTATATACTGAAGTCTTGGTTTATTTTCTCTCCACAATTTTTAATGTAGCTACATTTCCTCAGGATTTTTCTATTCTTACTACTGTACGATTGAAGCACAACCCTGAACCGTCAACAAGATCCCTATTGGTCCACTATTCACAAGCTTCTTTCTATGCCCCTGACTTCAGTCCAGGAGTAACAAACAGCCGCTACTTTCCCTCTATTCAAACA
>NW_017386089.1:4678-24517 GCF_000237925.1 Schistosoma mansoni | reverse complement strand
TTTCAGCTAATAAACTAGGAGAGATACGTAAGTTGCCATTGTTCTTAGTTCTCTGAAAGCAACTTTAGAAACATTTGAATATTTTTGTAGTGTTCGAAAATGGTTTTCAATTTGTTTCCATTACAAAATGAAATAGATACATATTAGTACATGTGTGTCTACATATATCGCACGTTGTTATGCAACTATAAATTTGAGCCACTCTCAAACTAGTGATCTTCACTAAAGCTCAATTTTGAAACAATTCGTTTGTCTAACGATACGTGAGGGTCTAAAATAAACAGGTTATTCATGCATTTCATAATTCAGCATCTGAATTCTTGTTATACGAAAGAATTATTCACAGAATTTCCCAAAATTCTGCAACGGTTAAAAGTAGATCACTTGATTAGAATATGTTTCCAGCTCATAAACGCATATTTGAATCTTGATGAAAAGTATACACTCTTTGAGATGGTTAATTTGACTTCGTTGCGTTATTCCATTTGATTGTAATGGAACTTACATTCTCAATTATCCAAATATGTATCTAGAGGTCTAGATATCTAGAGAATAAATATTGTATTTTTAGTTTACTACGGGCTTTGCATATAACAAATCACATTTAAAACGCTTTGTTTTCTTCAAGTAAAAAAACTAAATGTAAGTTTTATCAGAGTAGACTCACGTTTCATTTAAAAATGAACGAGTATTTCTCAAATAGGGTGAAGAAACATTTTCCTCTATGAGATAAAGCTGAAATCTGTATTGTTGCAAGAATATCCTTTTTGTGTATATATGAACCGTGATGAACACTAAAAGTGCACAAATTATTTGGAAAACGTTTCGTCAAGTGCAATTAATCCCTATAAATTGTGTCAGATGACAGAGATGTCGTAAAAGATCAATGGTGAAGTTATACATTTTCTCTTGCTTGATTTTTCGATATCGGAAGTATTTTAGGTCAGACTAGATAGTGTATAATTTAAAACTATTGACTAATTTAACATCACTATGGTGTTAAAACTTTTCAACTTGTGTTCTTGCACTTGAATGAGCGCTATTCAATAAATGAAATAGTGACTACAATTGATCACATGCTTCTTTGCTCAGACATTCAATGTCAATACAGAGTCAACGACGAACTCAATTATAAAATTATTTAACCGGAACTTATAACGGATACCTCAATTGATAATATATTACTCTTCAGAAAACTAGCTTACATTAAGATTTATTGAAAAAGACAGCATCGACATAAGACAAGCGTTGGTTTCGTTCAATGTTATTTTTGAATACATCACTTATTTTGATGTGAGTGTGTGAACTAGATTCACTTAACATTCACTACCTGTTCATACACCATTTATTTATAGTTTGCCAATGAATATTTGTGTTATTTGTTGTTGTCTTTTATTGAAACGATGTAGAGTCCTTGAAGATAATTTGGTCAACATGCAGTACGATTATTAACATATGCGAAATAGCTTGATTTCTGAAGTGATCTTCAACTTTCCTAATGTTAGAGAATAATGGTGTTTGTAATTGGTTCGTGTTTTAATAATAAACCAAACTTGATTCATTAATTTATTCCGTTTTATTTCTCAACTATAAAAAGATAATCATACTGGACAATCGAATATTGATAGGTGTTTTGCAGTTCAATTCACTCACGAGGTCGAAGCAGTCAGTATGATAACTGTTGTATGTTGTTATGCAATGTTGACAAAGGTAATATGATTAGTTCAAATGAAGAGAAGAAATAACCCTTTTTAATTTAAAGTAGTTATACTGAGAATTTATTGAAATTTTTCAGACCAATTACACGATTAGTTTACTCAGATATTGTGGAGAATAGACTTCTGTCGTATTTGGCATCCCATTTAAATAAGTAGGGGTTTCTAAAAGTTAAAAATTAATAATTCTTATGAAACTACAGTTGTAAAGAATAGCAACATTTTTAGTAATTGGGAATGCTATTAGGTGCCTCATAACTAATGTTTTGTGATCAACATAATAGTGAACAAAATGCTAGATTTGTATACACTGATGATGAACATCTATGCTCAGTACTGATATTACTCAACCATAAGGCTTCCGTAAGACATGTTATATTATATTGTTGAAAATAAACATGTTAACTACAAATATTCTAATATCAAAAATTTAAAACTCAGTGATCGTATCGTCCTCCTTCGTCTGACTAAAATTTCATCGTATAGCACTAAAAAAAATATATATCACATCTGCTCTTGTAATCGTTTGTCACTCCCACAAATATTGGTGATAGAATAAGGGTGAACGATAAGATCTAAATATTTTTATTTGATAATAATAAGTTTCCACTGGACAGTTCACTGCCATCCATCTTTCGTATTCAGATTCTTCATATTTATCCGCATACATGTTGTTGATCATACATCCTACAACCCTTTGATGAACTTAGTTCCAATGTTTAGTTATTTTTACTTAACTCTAAATCTAGTATTGTAGATGAGCATAACGTTTCCGTTATTGGGATAATTACTGGCCTGGTAACTATTCTAGTCGTTCCAATTTCTCTGTCGTTTTATTCCTTAAACAGCGTGCATTAATAAGCACAACAGTGAAGGAACTATGGTAACTTGAAAAGTAGTTCACCACACTGTCTGTTCCCTTCTGTCCACATCTGTTTTGGGTGTCTAATTCAGGTGTCTATCCAAGTTGAAAAAAATGGCTAGAAGACCATTTACCTGTCTCCTGTGGTGGATACAGTACTAGCTCATTGAACATTTCATGATTATCACAAGTGCTTTAGGGAACGAGAGAACAAGTGTGGACAATCGAATGTGTTTGAACACTAAATTATAGAACGTCTTATAAAAATCTGAGAACCACACAGTAAGCACTTCATTTGCGAAGTGTCAATCAACTGTCTGAAACTTGACTATTCGTTTTGTAACTGTTCATCAGTCGTCTCCGACTTCCCTGTCCCTTTATTTCCACACCAAACATTCTTTGCTGTCGTTCTCTTTTCTTTTGTCATCTTAATCTTCTGCCTTTAGACATATCACTTTTAATCGATGATATACACTACTTATATCTGTCAACATCAGTAGCATACACCACGGCTACCTAATTTTCTTACCACCTTTGGTCATGTATTATCTGGTTTATTTGAATTGGGAAGCTGAATTGTCTACAGCTCTGTGGCATTGATAGCTCTTGGCAAAGGGGTGTAGACATTCCGCACGGAATCTCACGTAAAATATAATGCTCATGCATCCGGGAGTAGCTAACAGGAATAGTGTTACAATTATTGACGAGGTTGTGTTGAGTGAATGTGTCTCTTAAGCGGCTTTAATTTGCTATTGCGTGCACAGTCATTTTTAATCGGTATCAGTTTTGAGTGATTCGGACTTGGATTTCTGAATTGAGGACCTAGTGTTTTTACTCAACCAAGATTTGCTACCACAATGTGTTATGTAGTCAGGTTCGTGTATTTTGTTATTATTTAAGCGATGTTTTGATCTTTCTGTGGAGCTTATGCACATGTATTTGTGTAGGATGTCTGACGACGAAGAGTTTCTTTCCGCTATCGGATTCTGAGTATGTGAGATCTGTGTACTTCTTGAACGTTTTTGTGTTTTCTTTTTTTTTTCAGTGGCCGTTTTACTAGAGAGGTGGTCACTATCTACTATGTCTTGATTGTTTGCTACTTGCCTTGATGGACTGGCATTAGTAGTTATTTTGTTGGTGTTTACTTCAACGTCTACATTTCTTGAGATAAGATCATTTCAGTAACCTAATAATGTACTTCTGGTTGTACTATCTAGTTCCAGTTTTTTTTGACAATGTGCAGTTCGACTGAAAACTCTTGCTCCTGTATCTCTGACAAGGGGTTCTATTATGTTCGATAGTTGAGTTTTTACAACAACTGTTATTTCGAATTTTCTCTTACATGGTAATTTTCTCTTACTTGTTGTTGTCAACAAAAATTGCGAAATTGAAAACTACTGGATAACACGACAGCGTCGCTTTCTTACGGAGGCGCAGACCACGTTGCTTATGTCGCGGGTTTGTAGCATGGGTCTTTTAGTGATGCTTAACGAAAACGTACCTGGCACATTATACACTATGATCTTTTGAGACGATATTAATCGCTTTATCCTTTTACTTCATCTAATTTGATGTATTTCACATCATGATTACAATGATCGCCCAATAGACATGTTGACTGCATCAGTGCGTTTGATTTTGAAAGCTATCAATAATAATCCTCATATCCTTAATGTTTTCCTTGTTCTGACTGTGGCAGTATCACGGGTAATATTCAACGTTTAAACAAAAAGAATTTCAACTGTACAGGTATTGGTTCCTAATCACATGATCTCTGAAGTTGAACGCATAAGTACAAATACTTTCTCGGCATTTCCAACTTCATCTTGTAATTATTTGTTAAGAGTAAGGATAAATGTGATGATTCCCTTTATTTCTATTGTTTATGAATCGAGTGATCGTCTATAACATTTCTACCTGGATTTTCAACAAAAGCTGTTTTGATGAAGCCTTACTAAATTGACTGTAATCAATAAATATCTAAGAATAATGGACGCCCATATTATTGATGGTTTATTTTCGAAATAAATATTTTGGACCTTTGCGCATTGTTTTTAGGTGTTATAGACAGTGACTTAAACAGCCTTCTAATAGTGATTTCTTTCATAAATTCCTACGTAGAGTTCTCGAGATTAATCTCATACTTCGAAGCTCATGTGCGACATACGATTTAGATACAAACTTCCAACTTCGCTAATAAAATATTTCTCTGAAACAAGTTTATGCATCAATTTTCGAGTTTTTTATGTCAAAAGTTACAACTTGATTGTCCTTAAAGGCTGAATTTCGTAATTTAGTCGACTTTCAATGATTTTCTAAAAGGTAGAATTAGATCCCAAGTGGAACTACTACTGTTATTACCATTGAAGTTAAAAAAATTTTGCTGAACAAACGCGTTTGTACCAAAAGAGGTCAAAAGTTCCCATGGGTTGCAGAGAGTTATATTTTAGCAGTTACTTGGTCAATAAAAAAATATCCATGTGAATAAATCTCAGTTAACTGTTAGGATGAAAAGTTGGCAGAAGCTTGAGTTTTCTTGAAACCTTATATAAATGTGATAAATGATAAATGTTCCATTTATAATCGTCATGAAAAGGTTTGCTTTCAGTGTGACTATTCTGCATAAGATGTAAATCAAAAGAAGAAAAATATTTATATAATTGATTGTCTCAAGATAATATAAGATGAATGACAACAGTTTAACTTTAATTCATCATGACATGGTAAGTAATAATCTGTCATGGTTCAGCATTCCGAGAATTCAAATGAATTACATCGAAGAAATAAGCATTCTCGAAGGGACACTAAAATCTACGGATGGGAATGTAAGAATATTCTTCAAGGATATGAAAAACTCCCACACAATCTCGGAAGTTTATTCAAGTACATACTTAAGTCTGTGAAAGTCATGAATGATATTTTGTTGAAAAGCCTCGATCTACGTTTCGGATAATGACTTTGTTAATATGACCACATATATAGTCTTGCTGCTAAATGTTCTTTCAAAGTTATTTCATAGATTGTCAAATTGAAGATTAGTTGTCTAATGATCTGATAATTTGATGATTATGATATCAATATGTGGATGGGAATTGAAGTTCACTTTATGTATGTATATAAGACTACAACGTATTTGCTACACAAACTTTATTTTGAAGATCTAGATAAGAATGTGTGAAGCTTACTAGTTTGATATTCTAAAAAGAATAAGGTGGAAAATGCCTTTTTAATATACAGTATTAGTAACAACTGAATTTATGTTGATTATAACCATTTTTGTGTTACAAGTATATTACACTCATTGTAACAGAATGAGAAGCCAGTTAGTCAAATTGATCATTCACATATTTACAGATTACAGGAGGCTTATCAATAAATATGCGTATGAACTGTTGAATTTGATTCCAGTTGTTTGCTGAGATATGTGATTAAATTAGCTTCGGACGTATCATCTCAAAAACATAAATCGAGCAAAGAGAACTTACGTTGAAATTTGTTACCTTGGTAAAATTTTAAGAAATTATGAATGGTCAATATGAAGTTTACATGAGAAAAATGGTTTAATTTTACTAAAGTCAGATAATCAATTGTACTTTGCCAGGAATGTATATAATAAATTATGGAAATTGTTTCTTATTTTTCACTTCACTAAGAACAGTTAATTATTGTGTACTTTATATTTTAAATTTTTTTTCTGACTGACTTTGTTTAACAAAACCATTTTCTACGGGTTGAAGGTACTAACTCTATGCCCGACCCTGCTCTTTTATCTGAGCTGGGGACTGGCAGTAACCCTAAAAGGGCTACACCAAAGAACCTAGCAGTGAAATATCATGAACGAGAGGAACTGCTGAAGAAGAAAATAAGCCAAGTCGACCACCGAGATTCAAGATCGGTGGAACAGATGGGAAGAGCCCTTTGAATAATTCTTGAATAGAAAATCTCTATTGAATTCATCAAACGTCTTAGCAGCACCTACAGACATTTCTACGCAGGTCACATCTTCAACGATCGAAAAAATCAGCACGGCCATCAGACGGCATACTACACATTTTATTAAGGATAATGTGAGGAGGCAAACAAGTGCTGATACACCGGAAAACAGATACTTCATCGAGATACCAAGAAAGGATTTCAACAAGTGTGAGAACTACAGAAGCATCACACTGATATAAGTACCAAGAACATTTATGACAGGATGTTACTGAATGGGATGAAAGATTCCGTGAACTCAGAGCTTTGAGATCAACAGACTGCATTCCGTAAGGATCGGTTATACACAAGTCAAAAAGAATAACTGCTCAACGTTCAGTTGAATGGAAGTTGTCTCTATCCATCAAGTTCCTTGATTATGTAAAAGCCTTTGATGGTATGGAGAGGATAACCCCATGGAACTTTCTTCGACACTATTGTCCGCCCGAAAAAATGTCAACATCATCCGGAATTCATACGACGGACTACAGTGTAAAAAGGTGCATGGTGGAAAGCTGACAGGCTCTTTTCAAGTGAGGAAGGGAGTTAGACAAGGCTCGTTCTTCTGGTGATCGACTAGATTATGAAGATCAACATATCTAAGTGGAAGCACGGAATGAAATGGATAGTTTGGATGCAACTCGACTATTTGTACTTCTCAAATGATCTATCACTTCTTTATCATACACACCGACAAATGCAATTGAAGCCAGCCAGTGTAGCCACAGCTTTTGCATCAGAAGGTCTCAACCTACACAAATGAAAAAGCAATATCTTAAAATACAACACAAGTAGCAACAACCCATTCACACTCGACAGATAAGCTCCGGACGGGGTAGAAAGTTCGACTTACCTGGTCATCGTCAATAATAAACAAGGAGGATCTGATGCAGATGCGAATACAGGGATTAGGAGAGCAAGAACCGCATACTCAAAATTAGAGAACAAATTGAACTCAAAACAACTGTCAACAAATAACACAGTCAGAATCTTCAACATGAACGTCAAAATTGTTATATTCTACTGAGCTTAAACTTGAAGAATTACTTCAAAAATCAACAACATTTATTAACAGTTGTCTATGCAAGACACTCCATCTCCATCGGTCAGATACCACAATCAACAATCTACTGTGGTGAACGAACTGTAAAGTTTTATCGACAAACGAACCTATCAATGACAACAACACTAACTCTCCTTGGCTTTGTACGACTGTGGTCTGCTTATTCGAAATCATAATTTTGTATTTATCATGAACGATATTAAGTTGGTTGACTCATTTTTCCAGTCACTGTTTGGCATGTTATTTATGTCTTCCTTTTTCCCCGTTCAATAGACTGTACTAACTCTGTTACTTTACGTTCTAGAAACAGATGAAGTTTGATAAGCCAAAAACCTTACTCCCTCTAAGCTTGGTTAGGCTAAGACTCTGTGCTCGACAATCTGGGGAATAGCTTAAAATTGCATCTGTAGAAAACTAATTTCTACACAGACCAACCTTGAACAAGAAGAAGAGGTTAAGAAAAGACGCTGGAGGTGGATCAGACATATATTGCGGCAGTCATCAAACTGGATCACGTCTAAATTCCTAACTTGGAATCCAGAAGAGGAAAGGAAAGCAGGAAGATCAAGGAATAAATTGCATTGGGAGTCGGATGCGGACATC
Source organism: Schistosoma mansoni (assembly GCF_000237925.1). NCBI lineage: Eukaryota > Metazoa > Platyhelminthes > Trematoda > Strigeidida > Schistosomatidae > Schistosoma > Schistosoma mansoni. Next base: position 16,302 of record NW_017386089.1, on the reverse strand, counting down.
AAAAAAATGAGTAACGATTACGCACAGCTGGAAAGTAGAGCCCAGGACAGAGCTAGATGAGGAATCCTGGTGTTAGGTCTATGTTCCTATACTAGAGGTAACAGGAGTATGTAATTAAATAAGTTAATGTACACTATTTGAGGAGTACTAATTGTAAGTTACTTTTCTCTCAAAATTTCTAAAGGTGAGAGAAATGAATAATTGTCGTGCAGTCGAAACAGTTTTCTAAACTACAACCGACATTAGTGATATACATGTATGTTCAAATCTTAATAATACATCGAAGTGTGAGGAATTTTATTAAAATGAGAATATCAGAAGGGGTTTTGTGGAGATTTTAGTAATTTATAGAGTTGAGATCATGAGTCAATTGAAGCTAGACCACCATGGAAAACCTGGAAGCACTGGACGGCCGTTTCGTCCTATCATGGGACTCCTCAGCAGTGCGCATCCACGAACCCACTCTCGCGGGATTCGAACCCAGGACCTACCAGTTTCGAGCCGAAGCCCTTAACCAATAGACCACTGAGCTGGCATCCAACGGTGTTAATGTCTAACTTCAACTGATTCACGAAATTGAGCAACCATTCACCAATGTCATCAGTGAGTTACTATCTCACAACAGACCTGGTTGAACTCCACCGGTTACTGCTTCTCACTAGAACTCCAGGAAATACCTCAAGGAGTCAGTCACTAGTGAGCACATGATCATTATCAGAAGGGGTTTTGTGGAGATTTTAGTAATTTATAGAGTTGAGATCATGAATCCCGCGAGAGTGGGTTCGTGGATGCGCACTGCTGAGGAGTCCCAAAATGAGAATAGTTAGAATAATCTTACAGGTCGAATTGATTATGCCAGCTATGATGGGAAAAGTCAAAGGAAAAATAAAAATAAACAGAACTCATTCCTATTGATTAATAACCACGACTAAATTAATCTTAAGAATTATAGAACAAAGTATTACTTACCTGCTCAAGATACATAATTGTCAACGCATACACACTTTCCAAGTATATGAAAACTTAAACCATCTCATTGATTCTATGTTGTTGCAAATTAGTGAACCGACTAATTGAAGATCGATCACACACAGTAAAACCTAACTCATGAGCGAACCGACTTACGGTAACACTTATAATGTACAAAGGACTTCTAAATAAAATTACTGATAACGTGCGTGATAAAAAGTGAATTAAAATTTATTTGAATTCCCTAAAGGTTTTTAAAAAAATGGTGTTTTTGAGGGTCGAAATGTTTCATTTGGTTTTCTTTCACATAGTTGTGGTGTGTTGACTGTACACAGTTACTAACTAATATTTACTTCTTGAAGTGCTTGCAAATATATGTCTGTACTTTCCGTCACAGAAACAACAGTTAATTTTACTTCGTTGTTTAATTGGTTAAGTTACCAAACTTCTTTCTTAACAAGCTGCTCACACATTTCCGCTCATTTGTCTCTCCTAATTATATGAACTATCCAAATTTTATTCAATTATTACGTAACCCACCCTAATTGTTTTAATTACCTCTAAAATAATCACATTTTTGATCTTATCTGTCTGTGAACTCCACTCAACTATTATGCCACTCTTCATTCTAATACCTAATAACCTCTGACCTTTCCTTGCCCATATATATATATATATATATATATATATAGTTATCATTGATGACCTTTTGTTATTCCAATCCTTTACATTCAATTATGTCAATTGTTCCACACTATTTATTACCCCAATGCTAAAACTCTAATGAATATTTGATTGTAAGCAGCTGATGAGAAACCACGAAATATAATGAATTCATATTATTTTGCATCGATATTTGTTGTCTTTAAATTTATAAAGGGAACTAACTGCATGAAATGTATTGGATAGATTTACAAATATTTTAAAACATAATCATACCCATAATACGAAGTTTGGGACCTGTGTAGAAAGTATATTAGCATAAAATGTGAAGCTTTTAAACTCGTTCACATTAAACAACAGTGAAGGCATAAACACATGGTAAATGATATATGTTATATACTAATGATGATATCCTCCTATATTTTCTGATCTAAATATTACTTCTCAAATTTGTCTACTAACTCTCTGGGTATTTGTTTTCCTCAAGTGTTTTACGCAGGGCGATTAGCTTATTTTCAAGCATGGCAGTATAGCATACATAACGTATTCAAATACTGAGAGTTCTTACCAGGATTTGGAGTACCGTATGCGTAAAATGCTAGTTAAATGGGTGTATTGTCCAGGTCCTGCTTCGGCTTGGGCACCCGGGCAGTATCACAGCCCTCACACAAATAAATGAAATGATGACTTGCACTGACAATCCTACTTACACGCTTACTATATGCCAGACAATTTGTATTATTATTATTATCATTATTATTATTATTATTTACCATATCGCTAATTCACCCCCTTTTACTCCCAATTTGTGTACCCTTACTCTTCAACTTATGCAGCAGCTCGCCCATAGTGGAAACTCTGTTCTATCTAAACGATCTCTAGTCACTGTCTGGTCGAAAGTGAATGCTTCCACCGATTATGAATACTGAAGCAGTCTTTCTGAAACCACATACGATGTTCAAGCTGGCTTCCTTCAACGTTCGCACACTAATGCAGATCAGACAACAGATGGGGCTGGCTTTGTCTTTAGAAAGTCTTAATGTTGATGTTTGTTGTCTATCCGAGACCCGTATTCAAGACTCTAGTGAAGTACTACAAATTCGCTCTCCATCTGTCGCCTCGAAAAGCTTGTTTCACGTGTGCTTATCCGGGGACTCTGTGGCATCTTCGTCTGGTCTTGCTGGCGTTGGTGTTGCACTAAGCACTAGAGCTGAGGCAGCACTAATCGGTTGGATCCCCATTAACAGTCGGTTATGTGCTGTTAGATTAGAAAGTTCCATCAAAGTGAGAAGAAATCGGCGTGAGAAACGGTGTCTTTTCGTCATCTCCGCCTATGCCCCGACAGATTGCAGCCCGGATGCAATCAAGGATGAGTTTTACCACCAGTTAACTGTTCTTCTCCAGAAAGCGCGTTCGACAGATATTGTAGTATTAGCCGGAGACTTGAATGCACAGGTCGGGCGTCTAGGCACAGAAGAGAGTCGTTTAGGTGGCCGATGGGGACTTGTTGGTCGCAGGACAGATAACGGGGACCGTTTGCTGCAACTGTGCACAGACCACAACCTGTTTCTGGCTAGCACTAACTTCCGGCACAGTCATCGCCGGTGTGCCACCTGGCGTCCTCCCTCTGCATCCCAAGCCTGGACTCAGACTGATCACATCGCGATCAGCTACCGCTGGCGTGGTTGTGTACAAGACTGCCGCTCCTTTTGGAGTACCTATCTGGAGTCTGATCATGCCCTGGTCTGCGCCAATCTCACCTTACTTTTCAGTGGCCGAGGGATTGACTGCCATCAACGGATCGATGTTAGTAAACTGGCTGCAACTTCTGTTGCAAGTAAGTATCGAGCGGAGCTAGCCTCTAGGCTAGCTACCACCCCACCGAAAAGTATAGATGAGCATTGGTTGCATCTTCATAACGCCATGAAAATGGCGAGTAAAGCCGCTTGCGGCTTCGCGAAACGTCCCGCTTACAAGCACTGGGTTTCTTCTGGCTCCTTACAACTGATGGAAGCCCGTCGGTCTACTCCGGGTGACCGTGAGTTTGACCACAAACGAAGGCTGTTACGTAATGAAATTGGGAAAAGCTTGCGTAAGGACCGAGAAGCCTGGTGGTCGGAGCGTGCTAATGAGATGGAAGCAGCAGCTGCATCTGGTAACTGCCGGAAGCTCTTCCAACTCATCCGAGCCACTGGCAGCAAGAAGTCTGGTGTGAGTGAAACAATCTACGAGGATGACGGGATGCCAATCACTAACATCTCTCGACGTCTTGGACGATGGGCGGAATTTTTCGAAGGGCAGTTCAACTGGCCTGCTGCTCCGGCAACATCGAACAGATTGTCCTGCCCCCCATGGCCGGTGACGACTGATCCACCAAACGAGGCGGAAGTCCGCAAGGAACTCCAACTCCTGAAGCGCTACAAATCACCGGTCCCAGATGACTTACCTCCAGCTCTTTTTAAAGATGGTGGTGACTTTCTGAATAAGGAATTGACTATGTTGTTTGCAAAGGTTTGGTAGTCAGAAAGCATTCCAACATCATGGAATGAGTCAATAGTCGTCCCTATCTTTAAAAAGGGTTCACGTTGTTCCTGTAACAACTATCGGGGGATAAGTCTACTTCCGATTGCGTCCAAACTATTGGCTTCTATCATTCTTCGTAGGTTGTTTAAAACGCGAGAAAGATTGACTTGTGAGGAGCAGGCTGGTTTTCGTTCTGGTCGAGGATGCATTGATCACATCTTCACCCTCCGCCAAATGTTAGAACACCGTCATACTTATCTCAGGCCAACAATCGTAGTGTTTCTTGATATCAGGGCTGCCTTTGATTCGTTGGACAGGACTGTTCTCTGGGATTGTCTATTGAAGAAGGGTGTGCCTGAGAAGTTCATTAACATCTTAAAGGCTCTGTATACGAACACCTCAGGCAGAGTGAGGGCATACAACCACCTTTCTTCCTTGTTCCATTCGGGCAGTGGGGTTAGGCAGGGTTGTCCGATCTCACCATTCCTCTTCAACTTTGCCATCGACGACATCCTGGAAACAGCTCTGACGGACGTAAGTAATGGCAGTGTGGATCTGCTGCCTGGAGAACGACTTCTCGACCTCGAGTATGCGGATGATATTGTGTTACTGTGCGATAATGCCCAAGGCATGCAATCCGCACTTAATCAGTTGGCAATCAGTGTCCGCATGTACGGCATGTGCTTTGCACCCTCCAAGTGCAAAGTACTCCTACAAGACTGACAGGATTCTAATCCTGTACTCACCCTGGATGGTGAGCAGATTGAAGTAGTTGAGAAGTTCATGTATCTAGGTAGCTACATAAGTGCTGGTGGTGACGTGAGTGATGAGATCAATGCACGTATAACGAAAGCCAGAGCGGCTTATGCCAATCTGGGCCATCTTTGGCGCCTTCGTGATGTTAGTCTGGCTGTGAAAGGTCGGATCTACAACGCGTCGGTGAGAGCAGTTCTGCTCTATGCTCGTGAAACCTGGCCTCTCCGAGTTGAAGATGTTAGACGACTCTCTGTGTTCGATCATCGTTGTCTCCGAAGGATTGCTGACATCCAGTGGCAACACCATGTTAGTAATGCAGAGGTTCGGTATCGTGTGTTCGGGCGCAGAGACGATAATTCAATTGGTGTCACCATCTTGAAGCACCGACTTCGGTGGCTTGGACATGTTTTACGAATGTCGTCCCAGAGACTTTCACGTCGTGCATTATTTGCCGACCCTGGGACTGGTTGGAAAAAGCGGAGAGGAGGTCAGTGTATGACATGGTGTCGTGGCATGAAAGAAAGCTGCAAAGGGCTAGCTTCTGTTGGTCCTTCACGACTCCCTGGTTGGGGTCCGAGAGATGGTGCAACACAGTGGCTAGAGACGTTATCAGATATGGCTCAGAATAGAAGCCAGTGGCGTGCCTGCTGCAACCTTCTTTTACTTTCTTCATAAAGAGTGGTTATTACTTTCTTAACTGAGTGAGTTCTTCTGGTATTACATTTCAGTCTCCCTTATCTTTTCATCCTTTCTCTTTCTATTTTCATTTTTTTGTATGGCGCATATGTATCTGGTGCCCTTTGTACCAATATATATGTGTTTAAATAAATAATAAATAAATAAATTGTCCAGGTACTTTCTCAGTCAAGTTCATACTTATTAATTTGTCATATCTTTTTGTTAATTCTAGTTTCTACTTCATTTTTTCTAAGTTAGCCAAATATATATTCTACAGTCTCTAAGACTGGAACAATTGTGAGTAACAATGGTGCATTATTCATTCCTTATTAATTGCAATTTTGATCTCGTATACAAATAAGAAGGAACCACTAACACTACGCATTACAAATTGTTTGCTCAGTGATCTCAATATAGTTACCTATCGCTTTGCTTTATTATGGTATGTTGAGTGATTCGTATCTAAAATTGTCCTCATCGGGGTAGCCGGTATGTTTGCCTTCGGTATTTCATACGATTTTGGCAGATGAGTTCACGCTGAAACAGTCATTTCGTATAAACGGGGAAAAATATTTTTTGCTCTCTAATCTTCTATCAAAACTTGTCATGCAAAACATTCTGTTCAGTTAGTTTTCGAAATTTTAATTTGTGTTCTAATATGGTGTTGATTTAATCAATATGTCTTTTACTAATAAGAACAAATCTTGATCCCTTGTTATGTTTTATAATTAATAAAGTTTCCTCATTCACGAGTATTTTAGTAGCTTCCCTGTGCTTCTTTATAGGAACCTTTCTGTAGTTATCTTTATTGTTTGTAAACTGCTAACAAGTCTATAAGGTTTGATTTTCTGTGTTCTGATTTTTGATTAGAATGCGGAAGCAGATCCTGTGTCACCCGATATTTACTTAAACAGAATGATCACAAGTATCAAATAATTTTACTTCTAAGGATAAAATCTCTAGTTTTTCTTTGACGAAATATTGACACACGTTTTCAGATCAGCAGAAAAGTTGCTTTTAAGCTTTTGATTTTCCGGACCTTGAGGCTACTGAGTGAGTTGTCTCCTTGCTTTCTGCTCTATTAATCTCATAACATGCTTCATAAATGCAGTTGTCAGACCACTAAGTAGGTCTTCTTTCCCGAAGAACATTCATCTGTATATCCTTTACATGATAATGTCAAGCGTCGGTTTCGTTCAAAGCACAAAGTTTCAATGTCTTTCTATTTGGGTGTACATTGTTCTGTGGTGACGGTGTACAGTATAATTTAGACAGTGATCTCATCCGATGCATCTGTATATAATTTATACAGCACTTTTCGTCTTCGTGAACGTATAGCAGTACATCTACAGTTGAGGCTGTATATGTTTAATTTTGTAAAGTCCTCCTTATTTAACAGACAGTGTCATTCGAACAATAAAGTTGTTTTATTGCGCGTCTTCAACGCATTGGGTTGTTCATAAAATTTGAGTTGTTTAAAAATCCCCAAAACATGAAAACCTTAATAGACGAATTAAATAACTGCTTATAAAATCACCTGGTTTCGACTCTGGATACTACTTGAAATTAAATGCATTGATAAACGACAAGGAATACTTACTGTGATAGTTTCCTTCATCTATTTATTAGGAAATAGATTAACAACTAAGCAGTCTTTCAACTCTTTCAGAATAATTGAATGATTGCGCGTATAACGGTTACATTGCATTTATAAATGAGACAGACATTTTGAGAAAAAAAAATATACTTGGTAGCCAAAAGCCTAAAATTACATGGGTATATCCAAGAAAGACTATTCTGAGTGCATTTCCAGTCATTATGTTTTTCTCGACAAATTGTATCTAAAAAAAATTGACTTTCATTTAATCCGGTCTATTCTGGATTAAGTGCTGTCGTACACTATTTAGTTCTTGTAAATTCAGCAGTCATTTTGTTTTTGTGCCGTTTTATGAAAACATATTAAAATTCATAAAGGATTTAAAAAACATCTAAATCTCAACTGCGTATATTTAGTAAACACTAAAAATACATTCACTTGCTAGCAAGTGAATTTAAACTTCACCCCATTGCACAAGCAAGTGCCTATCAGGACTCAGTGACTAAGTGGGTAATGCAATGGCGTTTGGAGCGAAACCTACTGGGTTCGAAACCCATAAAGAACATCAACTCTGAGATGCAGGTGCATCCCGCTGAGGAAGTCCTAACAGAACGAAACTCGCGTCCTGGATTCCAGTGCTAGCCATTATCCATCTATGCTTACACATCACTTCTCATACAAAAGAAATTTGAATTCACAATCAAGTTTATGTGTTGTTCATCTGATTATCGTAGATTTGAAATGAGTCTGTATGATAATGTCTTAATAAGTCTCCGTAAGTGACTCTTGTTTTTCATGATGTTACCAGGAAAAGCCGATCTATGATATCACAGGGTATTAACCATTCATCAGGAGCAATGGAAGCGAAGAGCTCTGTGAGATATAATGCGTGAAAAATTAAATTTTGTGATGATTCAACTAAAGATTCTGCAACTATGTAAAATCAGCTTACATTCATCATACAATGTGGCTAAATAAAAGCAATAGTTAAAAATTAATGAGAATAATAAGTGCTGATGACACGAGAAAAATATGTCATATCTTTTTTGTCCTGACGCTTTCAGTGTATATTTTCCTAATTTGCTAATGTTTCTTCTCATTATCTAAATATATTTTAATGAAACCATCCTATCGTTTTATGTTTGGAACAACACATGTAAGCGAAATATTGTTTTCCATTAGATCGTCATCAGGCTTTACTCTAAAATATATGACCTATTTCCTATGTTTAACTATTGATAAGACTTTTGTTATCGTAATTTAATATTCTTACTACTATCAGTACACCTGTCTTCCCACTATCAACTTGTATTTTTAACTATTATGCTTGGTTACGTATTCTATTTCATTGTGATTATTGACTCAAATAGCCTTGATTGGTTTAACATTTTCGTATAAATATTCATGTATATTAGAGTAAAGCCTGATGACGATCTAATTGAAAACAATTGTTCGCTTACATGTGTTGTTCTAATTTTCACAATGGGAATCTTTAATATTCTAAAATCACGTTTTATGTTTGTTTGAAATTCTTTTACTTTAAGACATTACCTATAAATAAAGCATATGTGGTGCCAAATCTGACTCCATTCAGATCATATGAATGGTTGATTGTCAAAATATAAATACTGTCTATCCTCGTACATGACTTAATCCGCATTGGTGAATAACGCAGTTAAATAAGTCAAATACGAGAATGTATTTTGAATACACATATTTTGAAAACTTATTGATCTGGACAGGAAATCAAAGTGACGAAGCGAATAGAAGAGAGCGAAACAAAAATGACACGCACTGGAGATGGCAGGTAAGCCGACTCGCTTCAATCAAGCGTTAATCAATATTTATAGCCAGACAATAATAGGTTACAGACATGTCGTGATAAGACAAAAAGTGTAAGTGAATAATTAACAAGGTCAAAACATGACCCATGATGGATCGGTGAATTGGCTTGTTCAGAAGCTAGAATAAAGTATATGAGCTTAACATGTCAACCGACACTACACATCTATGCTGTTATACTTTGCATTAATATAAACCAATCAGTTGATAAATGGACATATAAATGCTATTACTGAATCTAATCGAAATACGGTCCCAGATACTCATGTCCAATATGGTTTTTCATTCGGCATTTCCAATCCGTGATCTTCTACAGACGCAACAGTTCATTCTGAGTGTATTACTCCGAAGAACTATGGTTATGACGATAACTTATTTAAAGGTTCGCTGTTTAAGAAATATATTCTTCCACTCGAGGACAATAAAAGTGGTACATAATGACAACAATCAACAATATAGTCTATTTCATTTAGATAGGAGAAACGAAATTATGTTGTTAGATTGTACTGTGTTGTGAGATTTTGCTTTTTCGTAGGATTACATTACTGTTGAAGAACTAACAAATGGTAAAGTTATATATCGGTTTTTAGGCAGATGAATGTGAAATTACCAATTAGCGCTACCGAATAGATATCTGTAAATCGTTGATGAACGCTAATTACTCACAAAATCATTCCAAGCCTTAAAATCGAAATGCGTATCAACTAATGAACAGAGGATCTAATGACTCAGTGATATACTGAATGAAAAAGCTGCAGATCGGGCATTAAAACAAGGAGACATTTTGTTTACGAGTTATCGATAAGTTTTTTGTAATGCGAAATCTATTAATGTTGAAAAATTATCTCCGTAAAGATCATCTAATCGATTGTTAATTAGAAAAATAATATGTAGTCATTTCAAATGAGAAAAAAGGCTTGACCAAAAAGCTGAAATCCTCTTGGACTTGGAAATTAGAAAATGCTGAATAAATAAATAAATGTGATCAGCATCACGTTTCCTAAAACCATTGAAATCGCCTGCTGAAAAACATCTCATTGACAAGTATAAAACTATTTAAATTGATCAGAAAGTGAGTATAGCAGAGTTTTGAAAAAAAACTCTCAAACATACTTATAACGGTTTGTCCTGGAAGTAAGAAAAAATATACAATCAAACTAACCGAGATATTACACATCATACTTTAAAAATAGTTATAATCATAGTTCAATCAATTCAAGTACGGTAAATGACGCAAAATGAACTTTATTAACGTACCATTGTAACCTAATAGTTTCAAAAGTAAAACAAATAGACTCTAAATAAATGTAATAAAAATTCTAATTTTGACATTTTCTACGACAACATCATTTTAGATGAATTGGATAAAGTTAGAAACCAGTTAAGTTATAATGAATATTCAACGAAATTCATCATCAAACATATAAAAGAAATGAAAAAGAATACCAAGTGCATTTACCTTCCTAAAGAAGGTATCGTTTTTAAACTTATAATTGCTAAATGACACTATCAAGAAAACAGCAAGTCAAAGATTGGGAAATGGGATGCAGTAAACGCTTACTACAATCAAACTGAATGGTGTGTTCTACAGTCGCTCTGCAATGAGAATCACCAATAAAGGCGGACTGGCTGAATCCGCTTCATGAATGCATATTCATCAAAGTGGCAGTTATAAAAAACGTACAGTTCGGCGAGTTCCTAGTAGTGCGCCATCCTTCTTCTTTCAGAAAGGGATAGATCAGAGTGATTAGGAGTTCTATTCCCAGTCACCTAGTGGGCATAGAATATCAAGTTGACTTGAATAGTTTTAAAGTATACCCGCCATATTCTATGAAATCCACCTTCTGGTGTACGAGCTCGTCTTTTATACATTTCTGAAGCTACGAAAATAGATGTTCACAAATCTATCCTTTGCAATAGCAGAAGACTTGTTCAATCCTATCCTTTCCATTAGCCAGAAAATTTTACAATCCCTTTCAATACCTCAGTTATCTGTATAGGAATGAATTTTAACTGAACTTTGATTAAACCCATTCACTCAGAAATCAACATCTAATTCACCATTTTTTCACCTTTGTATTTTTTACATATTCTCAACTTTCTTCTCCTAATTCCAATATAACTACCATAATACTGACCATTCATAAAAAAATATGTTAGTTTTTAAAATATTACGTAACACGGCGATTGTTTAGTATAATTGTTTTATTAATAACAAGCAAAGATGGGAGGTGGATAGCACTCGAATGCAGGATATACGTCGCGTTCTATTTTGGACTTGTCAGCTAGATGTACCTGCATCTAAGAGTTGATGCTCACTCTGGGACTCGAATCAAGCAACGTTCACTTCAAACGCCGTCGTGTCATCCGCTTAGCTACTGAGTCCTGATAGCCACTAGCTAGTCCAATGGATGAAGTTTAAATTTATTTTGTATTGTTTGTTTATATCTCACCATTGATGTTTAGGACTTCAGTTGATCACTCACTTATAATGCTTGTGAATTAAGGCATGATCGATGTAATCCGCACATATACCAATATGAGATTGATCAATTGAAGTCCTAAACATCAATGGCAATATATAAACAAACAGTAC
>NW_017386089.1:0-4478 GCF_000237925.1 Schistosoma mansoni | reverse complement strand
TGTTTTACGGTTCATAAATTTCCATTCAGTTAAGTAATTATAAATAAACCAGTAGAACACGTCAGACCAGTAATATTTACTTACCAACTTTATCTGTTATCAAAACAGTAAAATAATTTTTACTGAACATTTTATGACAGAAGTAACCGAAGATTATTTAAAATACTGATTTTGTAGTTCACTATGTTTCGGTATCAATCCTTAATCACCTAGACAGAGTGGTCCTTAGAAGCAAATGTATGGTCAAGATATTTCATTCACAATACAAGCTGTTGTAGCAGGATTCTGTAATGTAACTATAAGTGTACTCAGATTACTGTGAGCAAACTGTCACTAATTTTATCACTATGCGGATTTGTGGAGATTGCAGTATTTTCACGGTTGAAATCACGAGTAATCATGGATCGATTGAAGTAAGAGATTAACACCGTTGGATGCCGGTCCAGTGGTCTAGAGTTTAAGCGTTTGCGCGTGAGACCAAAGGTTGTGGGTTCGAGTCTCACGTATGCGCACTGCTGAGGAGTGCCGTACTAGGATGAAACGGTAGTTCAGTGCATCCAGGTTTTAAATGGTGGTCCAGATTAGATTGACCCACAATTTCAACTTTGAAAATTCATGAATGTTCTTACGCTGTACTCCGTCATTGTGCAGAGACAAGCCTCTTGTGGTTTAGCACATATTGTGCATTAAAAAAAAGAAGTGTCATTGTTCATTTTATAATTATTGGAACACTGGTGTTGAGGAAACTCTAATGAAAATTGCTCATGAATGGCTTTGGTTACAATGGCTTTAGCGTATGCATGAAATCCGGATATAATATAGAACATCGAATTTCGTGTTATTATGTTTGCAATGGGCAGGAAACAAATACATCTGAGCTAATTTTTTGAGTTAACAAAACTCCAAATGATTATTCTCTGATTAGTTCAAAATTTTATTGATTGTTCTGCTTTGTACAAACCTTCAAATTGGTAACTAACATGGTTCTTTTGTTGTAAAAGTTAGCTTTAATTGTGCTCGGAAAATGAGGTTGACTATTAGAGCATGAGTAAATTCATCATATTATCTTAGCACTTCATTGTCTTCCTAATTTTGATAAATTTTCACTATGGATATTTGGAAAGAAACCAAGGGACAGTTTGTTGGAAATAACGAGCCAAACAAACGTATGAACGACTGTTTTGAGGGGTGACGAGTATGGTGTGTGCCACTGATGTCAACGGATATAAGTAGTATTGTGGTGTGGTCTACTTATGTCCATATAAGTAGTATATGATGTTGGGCAGACATAGAATGTATTTTCGCAGAAGATCGATGAGGAAAGAACTGAAACGAAGCGCAATCGGTAGGAAATTGCATGAACAATGAAATTAGAGAAGAAACGGTGAAGATTGATACAATTGCTTGTTAATTTGCAAATTGACTGTTCATTGTATGATTGTCAGAATTTACTGAGATAGTCTGTAATTTTTGTTTAAATACATTCGATTGTCCCCACTCGTGTTCTGTTCACTACAGTATGTATAACCGATCGAAAGTGGGACACCTGGAAACTGAAGGTTGAGAAAATCGAAGAAGAGAGAACGAGAACAAAGAGTGATTGGTATGTAAACGAAGGAAAAACAAAGTCCGAGACAACTGATGGATATTTTGCAAATGAAATATTTACTGTATGGTTCTCAGACATTAACAAGATACTCTGTAATTTTTAAAAAAAATTTATTTAGTTATCCCCACTTGTGTCCTCGTTCACTACAGTACAATTGCATTCTAATCTTAAAAACGATTTTTTTCTAACAAGTAGTTCAGTTTTAAAAACACGAGTGTGAGATTAATTCGAGACACTGTTCTGCAGATTTATCGATTTAACGTTGTCCTCAATTGGATTACTTCTACGGATGAAGTCACAGTGGATAAGAAAAAAATATTTACACTGATGCTAACACTAATGAAATGTATTCTTAAGAAAACCTATCTTATGAAGGTCACTACATACTGTTCCTGTAAAATACGACGAAACCCACTTTTTTAAACTTTGTACCTCTATATATGACAAAACTCTTTTTATCTTAAGAATGATAAACTTCATGCATAAAAAAATGACATACCGCAACATCTGAACTCTGTGAAGTGTGAATTGAGATGATGAATCGTTATTTAAAACACTCACATGATATATTGAAAATTATCACACTGGTATAACTTATTAACGATAGATGAAATTTCGCTAGCAGTGAATTTCAAAATACTCGTGTTATCACGCTTACGATTTCTTAGCTCAGTATTCATGTATACTATAGTTCGTGTCTTTATTGGGTTTGAATTCATCACCTATCGCTCCAAACGACGCCTTATCAACAACAATTATGTGATGTGGAGATATCCACAAGGTAAGCGCCGAATAGCACGTGTCTCGTGTCCTAGATTCTAGAACTTGCCGCATAACATCTATTTAACGTAAACGTGTATCATAATGATGATGAAGAGGTAGCCAACGTTGGATGCACATAAACCAAATAAAACACATGAAATTTCTGTAAAAGCATCACAGATGAGGGAGCTGAAAAATTTACGTATCAAATCGTTAAACGTAAACGAAGTTGATATTAGGGACAACAGTAAGATTTCACATGATTACTTACTTCTATGACTGACTGGAATGTTTCGAATTAAGCCGTTTATTAAGGTTTGTTAAATAAGGGTATTATCATTGCACAAAATGATTCTGAGCTACATATACAATCAGCTTTTCTATCGTACTCAATATATTTGTTGCTTAACTGCTATTATTTCTCATCATTGCTACAGGTATTCTTTGTGGAATAAGCAGATCCTTTATTTACAAACATCAAACACTCATGTCAATGAACACTGCATGAACATGTAGGCAAATACAATCCTTCATCTCATTAGGTTACTGAAGACATCAGGACAAATGGTATATTACGTATAGTTCTAGTTGTGCTCAGATTAGATGTAATCTCAAATAGATAAGATCTGCTCTAAACTTGCGTTTCTACTTACCATTACAACTGAGATCTGATGCAAACAAAAGCAGCATTAACATAAAGAACGTACGTTTGATGTGTACACACAACATAAATCACTTAAAATTCGACGGAAATAGAGAATAGCTACTATTGTAGCGAATGAGAACCGAAGTGGGGACGACTAATTTATTGTTTAATACAAAATTACAAAGCTCTTTGGTCAAATGTTAAAACCATACATTAAATACTTCATATGCAAATATTCTATTATTTGTCTCAAACATCATTGTTCCTTCATTACCTTTATAATTACGTTTTGCTTACATTCCCGTTTTTTCAAATCAATCTTTCCAACCTTCTGCTGCCAGGCACTTCACTTCTGGTTTGTGTTACATACTATTCATGACTGACGAAATAAGTGGCATACACCGCATTATGAACAATTATATGACAATAACAGTGTTTTAAAAGCCAGAATGAAACGACTGCAACCAAATAAATTTGGAAATGTTTTTCAGAATAACAATCTATAGCGTTCTCTTGTAGATAAGCGGTATAAGCCAGTCACTTATCTCATTCTTACCATGAAACAAGACGAATTATTCAGTAGATTACAATGTGCAATAATGTGAAGAAAATAAAGAATACACCTTCCTATACTACAATTATCCTGTGACGAGTTTCCAATTTCAACTCACCTAAATTCTGCTCCATATTCGGTAGACAATAGATGGATTTTGGATATGTTGAAATGTATGTACACCGCACTGGACAAACATTCTTTATTGTTTACTTGATAAACCAATACTAAGAATTAATTATTGAGATTCAAACTGATTGATATTTTCTAACGAACTAAATAATTGGATCGGTGAAAACAAACTTCTGTAATCCCAGTTGCCGTAATTAAGAATATTCCTTAGTTGGTGAAAAAGTGACAGTTCTTCGCATTGACTGTCGTTAAATTGTCTCACAGATATTTGATTTACTTAGGTTGAAATTAATGTGATTATAGACTTTTACAAATGGAACATGAACATTAACTTACAATACACTGATTCAGATGAAGCGAAGGTGTATAGATATTTTAGATACAACAACAAAATAATTGGTCATACTGACATACGCAAAACTAAAATGAGTATTCCAGTAACAAATGGAATAGTTGTTCAAGAAAAGTAACTGGAAGAATTTCCTAATTGCTTTTGATTCATTCTGAGTAAATTATAGCGTTTATGTTTAGATCAGTAGTAATAACTAATAAGCTTTTTATTCTCACCATAAGGAATCGTAAAATATGTAAAATTTATACAACCTACACTAGTGTAAAGTTAATAAAGTATCTACCCTCAGGAATACGATGAATACCTTAGGATTTCTCCGTTTTATTACAGCTGATATCTTTTTAATGTAGGAAAACAGTGAATTATCAAGGTTCGATGTAATTGTCGTTTACGTAGGAATAATCTGGGGAAAAACGAGTGAAAC
>NW_017386090.1:300278-309962 GCF_000237925.1 Schistosoma mansoni | reverse complement strand
TACAAAGAACGTTAATACGTAAATATATTGGTAAGAATGAGTACAAAGAAGACAGTGAGACCACCACCGTATGGGCCAGTCCATGGTGTATGATTAACTGGTGCACGTTGGTTGTCCTTGACATAAACAGAGATCGAGGATTTGTTCGATATTCAGTGGCCCAACTGCAAGATGATCTCACTGGTGCTCAGTGACATTTCACTACCCCTACAAATTAAATCATGTCTGATTTGATTGTAACAAAAGTATTTTAAAATAAGTGATTTTCAATTTTTCATTAATCGTACGTTGTTATGTGATATTTTGCTCTTTAACAAAATGTCTGTGAAAATTCCCTTCAGTTTAGAAAATGTAAAGTGAATTAGAATACTTAAAACACTTTGTCTTTACTCTAAAGTATTTATTCATGTATTTGAACATATAAATTTTGGTACAAAGGGGCATCGAATAAATAAGGGAAGCATAAGTCACTTGATTTGTATATGAGCTGTGATACTGACTGAAACTCCGACAAATGAAGAACCGAATCGCTACACACACGCACACACGCACATTGACACACTGACAGACCAACAATCAGAGGTGCAGACAGACAGGTGGTCGTGGATCGACAGATACGGTTAGACAGTGTGACGTGCACCCTGTATGGCTGCAATGGAACAGTCTGTAGGTGGCACTTTGTGCTGGTGACACATCTCCTCACACTGAATGTTGGTCGGAGTAGTTCGAGATAGATTCACAGTGGAGAAGCAAGTGTGTGTTGTGTGAGTGTGTGTGTGTGTGTGCATAGAGACGTGTCTCCATGTATGCATGATTGACTGACTGGTTGTGTGTGTCCGTGCGATGGTGTGAGAGCGTGGAGTGTGGAGTGTGAAGTGGTGTTTGTTGTAGGGTGTATGATGATTGAGATGGTGTTGTCTGAGTGAGTGTGCATGTGTGTGGTGTGAGGTTGTTTTGATGAGGGTGACAAGCGGCGCCCACCAGTCGAGCCCGGTTAGCTCAGTCGGTAGAGCATCAGACTTTTAATCTGAGGGTCGGGGGTTCGAGCCCCCCATCGGGCGCCACGGCTTTTGACCAAACAATACTCACCGTCCTCCCACTCTACGTCGGCAATGCACACACCTACAGTCAGTCTGTCGCATGTGAGCACCGCATTCACAACTCTGTGTCCCCACACACCTAAACAGCAACGACAACAACAACCACACACACCATCGTCTACTCTCACGTCATCACATCCATACAACACCACATACTCACTTCACACAATCACCGTCATCATCGCCTCATTGACACACACTTCCCATCACCCATCTCACAACGACAATCCACCAATCCATCAGTCAACTACCTCACACTCACACACCACTCCACTCGTCAATGTGAGTGTACCGATTCGGTGTTCGTGTAGAGCGGAGGTGGTGTTTGTGGAGGCGGAGGCGGAGGCGGAAGAGGAGGAGGAGGAGGAGGAGGAGGAGGAGGAGGAGGATGAGTAGTAGTGGTAGTAAAATTAGTAGTAGTCGTCGTAAAATTATTCGGAGAAGGAGGAGAATGAGGAGACGGAGAAGGAGGATAGGTAATGTTAGTATAAGTAGAAATAGTAGTAATGGTAGTAGGAATATGATTAATAATGTTTAATATCAGTCACAATGATGTTAGTATTAGTAGTAGTATTGGGAGAAGGAGGATTTGAAGGATTTGTAGGTGTCGGAGAGGAAGATCAGTAAGAGTGGGAATAGTGGGAGCAGCGGTAGGAGTAGTAGTGATATCAGTATTGTGAGGAGTAAGAGGAAGTGTAAGTGGAGGATAGGAAAAGGAAGAAGAACGATAGGGAGAAGAGATTGGACGGCGATAATCACAACAGTCCAGTATTCGGATGGCAAACAGACCGACACTCCGACAAATGGAGAACTGAATGGCTACACACACGCACACACGCACATTGACACACTGACAGACCAACAATCAGAGGTGCAGACAGACAGGTGGTCGTGGATCGACAGATACGGTTAGACAGTGTGACGTGCACCCTGTATGGCTGCAATGGAACAGTCTGTAGGTGGCACTTTGTGCTGGTGACACATCTCCTCACACTGAATGTTGGTCGGAGTAGTTCGAGATAGATTCACAGTGGAGAAGCAAGTGTGTGTTGTGTGAGTGTGTGTGTGTGTGTGCATAGAGACGTGTCTCCATGTATGCATGATTGACTGACTGGTTGTGTGTGTCCGTGCGATGGTGTGAGAGCGTGGAGTGTGGAGTGTGAAGTGGTGTTTGTTGTAGGGTGTATGATGATTGAGATGGTGTTGTCTGAGTGAGTGTGCATGTGTGTGGTGTGAGGTTGTTTTGATGAGGGTGACAAGCGGCGCCCACCAGTCGAGCCCGGTTAGCTCAGTCGGTAGAGCATCAGACTTTTAATCTGAGGGTCGGGGGTTCGAGCCCCCCATCGGGCGCCACGGCTTTTGACCAAACAATACTCACCGTCCTCCCACTCTACGTCGGCAATGCACACACCTACAGTCAGTCTGTCGCATGTGAGCACCGCATTCACAACTCTGTGTCCCCACACACCTAAACAGCAACGACAACAACAACCACACACACCATCGTCTACTCTCACGTCATCACATCCATACAACACCACATACTCACTTCACACAATCACCGTCATCATCGCCTCATTGACACACACTTCCCATCACCCATCTCACAACGACAATCCACCAATCCATCAGTCGACTACCTCACACTCACACACCACTCCACTCGTCAATGTGAGTGTACCGATTCGGTGTTCGTGTAGAGCGGAGGTGGTGTTTGTGGAGGCGGAGGCGGAGGCGGAAGAGGAGGAGGAGGAGGAGGAGGAGGAGGATGAGGAGGAGGATGAGTAAAATTAGTAGTAGTCGTCGTAATAGTCGTCGTAAAATTATTCGGTAATGTTAGTATAAGTAGAAATAGTAGTAATGGTAGTAGGAATATGATTAATAATGTTTAATATCAGTCACAATGATGTTAGTATTAGTAGTAGTATTGGGAGAAGGAGGATTTGAAGGATTTGTAGGTGTCGGAGAGGAAGATCAGTAAGAGTGGGAATAGTGGGAGCAGCGGTAGGAGTAGTAGTGATATCAGTATTGTGAGGAGTAAGAGGAAGTGTAAGTGGAGGATAGGAAAAGGAAGAAGAACGATAGGGAGAAGAGATTGGACGGCGATAATCACAACAGTCCAGTATTCGGATGGCAAACAGACCGACACTCCGACAAATGGAGAACCGAATGGCTACACACACGCACACACGCACATTGACACACTGACAGACCAACAATCAGAGGTGCAGACAGACAGGTGGTCGTGGATCGACAGATACGGTTAGACAGTGTGACGTGCACCCTGTATGGCTGCAATGGAACAGTCTGTAGGTGGCACTTTGTGCTGGTGACACATCTCCTCACACTGAATGTTGGTCGGAGTAGTTCGAGATAGATTCACAATGGAGAAGCAAGTGTGTGTTTGTGTGTGTGTGTGTGTGTGTGCACAGAGACGTGTCTCCATGTATGCATGATTGACTGACTGGTTGTGTGTGTTCGTGCGATGGTGTGAGAGCGTGGAGTGTGGAGTGTGAAGTGGTGTTTGTTGTAGGGTGTATGATGATTGAGATGGTGTTGTCTGAGTGAGTGTGCATGTGTGTGGTGTGAGGTTGTTTTGATGAGGGTGACAAGCGGCGCCCACCAGTCGAGCCCGGTTAGCTCAGTCGGTAGAGCATCAGACTTTTAATCTGAGGGTCGGGGGTTCGAGCCCCCCATCGGGCGCCACGGCTTTTGACCAAACAATACTCACCGTCCTCCCACTCTACGTCGGCAATGCACACACCTACAGTCAGTCTGTCGCATGTGAGCACCGCATTCACAACTCTGTGTCCCCACACACCTAAACAGCAACGACAACAACAACCACACACACCATCGTCTACTCTCACGTCATCACATCCATACAACACCACATACTCACTTCACACAATCACCGTCATCATCGCCTCATTGACACACACTTCCCATCACCCATCTCACAACGACAATCCACCAATCCATCAGTCAACTACCTCACACTCACACACCACTCCACTCGTCAATGTGAGTGTACCGATTCGGTGTTCGTGTAGAGCGGAGGTGGTGGTTGTGGAGGCGGAGGAGGAGGAGGAGGAGGATGATGAGTAGTAGTGGTAGTAAAATTAGTAGTAGTCGTCGTAAAATTATTCGGAGAAGGAGGAGAATGAGGAGACGGAGAAGGAGGATAGGTAATGTTAGTATAAGTAGAAATAGTAGTAATGGTAGTAGGAATATGATTAATAATGTTTAATATCAGTCACAATGATGTTAGTATTAGTAGTAGTATTGGGAGAAGGAGGATTTGAAGGATTTGTAGGTGTCGGAGAGGAAGATCAGTAAGAGTGGGAATAGTGGGAGCAGCGGTAGGAGTAGTAGTGATATCAGTATTGTGAGGAGTAAGAGGAAGTGTAAGTGGAGGATAGGAAAAGGAAGAAGAACGATAGGGAGAAGAGATTGGACGGCGATAATCACAACAGTCCAGTATTCGGATGGCAAACAGACCGACACTCCGACAAATGGAGAACCGAATGGCTACACACACGCACACACGCACATTGACACACTGACAGACCAACAATCAGAGGTGCAGACAGACAGGTGGTCGTGGATCGACAGATACGGTTAGACAGTGTGACGTGCACCCTGTATGGCTGCAATGGAACAGTCTGTAGGTGGCACTTTGTGCTGGTGACACATCTCCTCACACTGAATGTTGGTCGGAGTAGTTCGAGATAGATTCACAATGGAGAAGCAAGTGTGTGTTGTGTGTGTGTGTGTGTTTGTGTGCACAGAGACGTGTCTCCATGTATGCATGATTGACTGACTGGTTGTGTGTGTTCGTGCGATGGTGTGAGAGCGTGGAGTGTGGAGTGTGAAGTGGTGTTTGTTGTAGGGTGTATGATGATTGAGATGGTGTTGTCTGAGTGAGTGTGCATGTGTGTGGTGTGAGGTTGTTTTGATGAGGGTGACAAGCGGCGCCCACCAGTCGAGCCCGGTTAGCTCAGTCGGTAGAGCATCAGACTTTTAATCTGAGGGTCGGGGGTTCGAGCCCCCCATCGGGCGCCACGGCTTTTGACCAAACAATACTCACCGTCCTCCCACTCTACGTCGGCAATGCACACACCTACAGTCAGTCTGTCGCATGTGAGCACCGCATTCACAACTCTGTGTCCCCACACACCTAAACAGCAACGACAACAACAACCACACACACCATCGTCTACTCTCACGTCATCACATCCATACAACACCACATACTCACTTCACACAATCACCGTCATCATCGCCTCATTGACACACACTTCCCATCACCCATCTCACAACGACAATCCACCAATCCATCAGTCGACTACCTCACACTCACACACCACTCCACTCGTCAATGTGAGTGTACCGATTCGGTGTTCGTGTAGAGCGGAGGTGGTGGTTGTGGAGGCGGAGGAGGAGGATGAGTAGTAGTGGTAGTAAAATTAGTAGTAGTCGTCGTAAAATTATTCGGAGAAGGAGGAGAATGAGGAGACGGAGAAGGAGGATAGGTAATGTTAGTATAAGTAGAAATAGTAGTAATGGTAGTAGGAATATGATTAATAATGTTTAATATCAGTCACAATGATGTTAGTATTAGTAGTAGTATTGGGAGAAGGAGGATTTGAAGGATTTGTAGGTGTCGGAGAGGAAGATCAGTAAGAGTGGGAATAGTGGGAGCAGCGGTAGGAGTAGTAGTGATATCAGTATTGTGAGGAGTAAGAGGAAGTGTAAGTGGAGGATAGGAAAAGGAGGAAGAACGATAGGGAGAAGAGATTGGACGGCGATAATCACAACAGTCCAGTATTCGGATGGCAAACAGACCGACACTCCGACAAATGGAGAACCGAATCGCTACACACACGCACACACGCACATTGACACACTGACAGACCAACAATCAGAGGTGCAGACAGACAGGTGGTCGTGGATCGACAGATACGGTTAGACAGTGTGACGTGCACCCTGTATGGCTGCAATGGAACAGTCTGTAGGTGGCACTTTGTGCTGGTGACACATCTCCTCACACTGAATGTTGGTCGGAGTAGTTCGAGATAGATTCACAATGGAGAAGCAAGTGTGTGTTGTGTGAGTGTGTGTGTGTGTGTGCACAGAGACGTGTCTCCATGTATGCATGATTGACTGACTGGTTGTGTGTGTTCGTGCGATGGTGTGAGAGCGTGGAGTGTGGAGTGTGAAGTGGTGTTTGTTGTAGGGTGTATGATGATTGAGATGGTGTTGTCTGAGTGAGTGTGCATGTGTGTGGTGTGAGGTTGTTTTGATGAGGGTGACAAGCGGCGCCCACCAGTCGAGCCCGGTTAGCTCAGTCGGTAGAGCATCAGACTTTTAATCTGAGGGTCGGGGGTTCGAGCCCCCCATCGGGCGCCACGGCTTTTGACCAAACAATACTCACCGTCCTCCCACTCTACGTCGGCAATGCACACACCTACAGTCAGTCTGTCGCATGTGAGCACCGCATTCACAACTCTGTGTCCCCACACACCTAAACAGCAACGACAACAACAACCACACACACCATCGTCTACTCTCACGTCATCACATCCATACAACACCACATACTCACTTCACACAATCACCGTCATCATCGCCTCATTGACACACACTTCCCATCACCCATCTCACAACGACAATCCACCAATCCATCAGTCAACTACCTCACACTCACACACCACTCCACTCGTCAGTGTGAGTGTACCGATTCGGTGTTCGTGTAGAGCGGAGGTGGTGGTTGTGGAGGCGGAGGCGGAAGAGGAGGAGGAGGAGGAGGAGGAGGAGGAGGAGGATGAGTAGTAGTGGTAGTAAAATTAGTAGTAGTCGTCGTAAAATTATTCGGAGAAGGAGGAGAATGAGGAGACGGAGAAGGAGGATAGGTAATGTTAGTATAAGTAGAAATAGTAGTAATGGTAGTAGGAATATGATTAATAATGTTTAATATCAGTCACAATGATGTTAGTATTAGTAGTAGTATTGGGAGAAGGAGGATTTGAAGGATTTGTAGGTGTCGGAGAGGAAGATCAGTAAGAGTGGGAATAGTGGGAGCAGCGGTAGGAGTAGTAGTGATATCAGTATTGTGAGGAGTAAGAGGAAGTGTAAGTGGAGGATAGGAAAAGGAAGAAGAACGATAGGGAGAAGAGATTGGACGGCGATAATCACAACAGTCCAGTATTCGGATGGCAAACAGACCGACACTCCGACAAATGGAGAACCGAATGGCTACACACACGCACACACGCACATTGACACACTGACAGACCAACAATCAGAGGTGCAGACAGACAGGTGGTCGTGGATCGACAGATACGGTTAGACAGTGTGACGTGCACCCTGTATGGCTGCAATGGAACAGTCTGTAGGTGGCACTTTGTGCTGGTGACACATCTCCTCACACTGAATGTTGGTCGGAGTAGTTCGAGATAGATTCACAGTGGAGAAGCAAGTGTGTGTTGTGTGAGTGTGTGTGTGTGTTTGTGTGCACAGAGACGTGTCTCCATGTATGCATGATTGACTGACTGGTTGTATGTGTTCGTGCGATGGTGTGAGAGCGTGGAGTGTGGAGTGTGAAGTGGTGTTTGTTGTAGGGTGTATGATGATTGAGATGGTGTTGTCTGAGTGAGTGTGCATGTGTGTGGTGTGAGGTTGTTTTGATGAGGGTGACAAGCGGCGCCCACCAGTCGAGCCCGGTTAGCTCAGTCGGTAGAGCATCAGACTTTTAATCTGAGGGTCGGGGGTTCGAGCCCCCCATCGGGCGCCACGGCTTTTGACCAAACAATACTCACCGTCCTCCCACTCTACGTCGGCAATGCACACACCTACAGTCAGTCTGTCGCATGTGAGCACCGCATTCACAACTCTGTGTCCCCACACACCTAAACAGCAACGACAACAACAACCACACACACCATCGTCTACTCTCACGTCATCACATCCATACAACATCACATACTCACTTCACACAATCACCGTCATCATCGCCTCATTGACACACACTTCCCATCACCCATCTCACAACGACAATCCACCAATCCATCAGTCGACTACCTCACACTCACACACCACTCCACTCGTCAATGTGAGTGTACCGATTCGGTGTTCGTGTAGAGCGGAGGTGGTGGTTGTGGAGGCGGAGGCGGAAGAGGAGGAGGAGGAGGAGGAGGATGAGTAGTAGTGGTAGTAAAATTAGTAGTAGTCGTCGTAAAATTATTCGGAGAAGGAGGAGAATGAGGAGACGGAGAAGGAGGATAGGTAATGTTAGTATAAGTAGAAATAGTAGTAATGGTAGTAGGAATATGATTAATAATGTTTAATATCAGTCACAATGATGTTAGTATTAGTAGTAGTATTGGGAGAAGGAGGATTTGAAGGATTTGTAGGTGTCGGAGAGGAAGATCAGTAAGAGTGGGAATAGTGGGAGCAGCGGTAGGAGTAGTAGTGATATCAGTATTGTGAGGAGTAAGAGGAAGTGTAAGTGGAGGATAGGAAAAGGAAGAAGAACGATAGGGAGAAGAGATTGGACGGCGATAATCACAACAGTCCAGTATTCGGATGGCAAACAGACCGACACTCCGACAAATGGAGAACCGAATGGCTACACACACGCACACACGCACATTGACACACTGACAGACCAACAATCAGAGGTGCAGACAGACAGGTGGTCGTGGATCGACAGATACGGTTAGACAGTGTGACGTGCACCCTGTATGGCTGCAATGGAACAGTCTGTAGGTGGCACTTTGTGCTGGTGACACATCTCCTCACACTGAATGTTGGTCGGAGTAGTTCGAGATAGATTCACAGTGGAGAAGCAAGTGTGTGTTGTGTGAGTGTGTGTGTGTGTTTGTGTGCACAGAGACGTGTCTCCATGTATGCATGATTGACTGACTGGTTGTGTGTGTTCGTGCGATGGTGTGAGAGCGTGGAGTGTGGAGTGTGAAGTGGTGTTTGTTGTAGGGTGTATGATGATTGAGATGGTGTTGTCTGAGTGAGTGTGCATGTGTGTGGTGTGAGGTTGTTTTGATGAGGGTGACAAGCGGCGCCCACCAGTCGAGCCCGGTTAGCTCAGTCGGTAGAGCATCAGACTTTTAATCTGAGGGTCGGGGGTTCGAGCCCCCCATCGGGCGCCACGGCTTTTGACCAAACAATACTCACCGTCCTCCCACTCTACGTCGGCAATGCACACACCTACAGTCAGTCTGTCGCATGTGAGCACCGCATTCACAACTCTGTGTCCCCACACACCTAAACAGCAACGACAACAACAACCACACACACCATCGTCTACTCTCACGTCATCACATCCATACAACATCACATACTCACTTCACACAATCACCGTCATCATCGCCTCATTGACACACACTTCCCATCACCCATCTCACAACGACAATCCACCAATCCATCAGTCGACTACCTCACACTCACACACCACTCCACTCGTCAATGTGAGTGTACCGCATTCGGTGTTCGTGTAGAGCGGAGGTGGTGGTTGTGGAGGCGGAGGCTGGAAGAGGAGGAGGAGGAGGAGGAGGATGAGTAGTAG
>NW_017386090.1:248872-300078 GCF_000237925.1 Schistosoma mansoni | reverse complement strand
AGTGATATCAGTATTGTGAGGAGTAAGAGGAAGTGTAAGTGGAGGATAGGAAAAGGAAGAAGAACGATAGGGAGAAGAGATTGGACGGCGATAATCACAACAGTCTAGTATTCGGATGGCAAACAGACCGACACTCCGACAAATGGAGCTTAGTAGAAATGAATGTAGTCGGAAGTGTCACACCCCTTTATCTTCATCTATGTGTCGAAACATTTTTCGAATTATCTGAATACTCTTAGCATTGTTTTACTGTGTTGATTCAGATCAGTGTGAACACTATTGCGGATGTGATTGATAGACTTATAAATCCTGTGTGATCTTTGAAGTAGGTTGTTCCGCATAATCTCTAAACTCTATGGTTGGATACAAAATGTCAGAAGAGGACTGCTTCATCTGAAATAAACCAAAACCTATGCATTATGATGTGCAAACAGACTTGTGTATGGGAATAAATAGAATCCTGATTTGAAGTATTGCTCTAGAAGAAAGATCTCTGAATGTCATCAATCAATATTTAAAGTCAACCACTTTATTGCGAAATCGTTTTATTTTCTGAATACAACTTTAAATTACAACAAAAGACAGTTGGTGGCGAAAAAAATATCTCCAAAGTATATGGACTGTCACTATAAGATTCCTTTTTATTTGTTGTTTCCTTACTAGTGAATGGTTACCAGGTAAACTTCTTGAAATTCTAGTGAGAGACATGATCTATGTGATAAACCAAATCAAGTGTGATGTAGTAACTCATCAATGATATTGAATGAACGCCGTATGATCTTACACAGTAAATGAAATTAATGACAAGTGAATTTCAAATCAGTAGTTTTAAGACATCATATTTGTTGTAAAATCTGATATTTCTTAGTTCATTCCCATAAAAGATAGTGGTTACAAACTGTAAATTACTTTTAGTACTCCTCAACTTTCACCGACTAGCCTCAATTCGGGACCAGAAGGACCACTGTAATATATTATTTTCAGTTAGATACTTTACAGGTTTGAAAATACCTTTTAAAAACCTACATACTTTAATACACACCTACGTTCGTATATATGTGTACTGGCAAATGGACACATCAAATGTCAAACCAATCACAACAATATCAGTCACTGATAATAGTAATAGTACTGTACTGAACAAGAACACGATTGGGGACAATCGAATAGTACAACATTACAGAATATTTCATTAAAATATGAGAACCATATAGTGAATAGTTAATTTGCAGAATTATAGAAGGGGTTTTGTGGAGATTTAGTATTTATTATAGTTGAAAGTGTGGTGGTCTAGCTTCAATTGACTCACGCTTTCAACTATAATTTGCAAAATAACAATCAATTGTCTCAATTTGACTGTTTCTTCTGCAAATATTCGTCTATAGTCTCCGATTATAATTGTTCATGCATTTTCGTACTAATTGTGTGCCGTTCCCGTTCTCTCCTTATCGATCTTCTACTGAAACACATTCAATGCTCAACCATCACCATATACTACTTATGTGGATATCAGCAACCCATACCACAGTACGAATCTTATTATTGAACTTAATCATAACACCGGTATAATAATAATAACCATAATAATAATAATAATCGTAATGCAATTATACATTTAGTATTATTATAAGTATCATTCTATTATTATGATGAAGCAAACAAATATTTCAACTTTCGTTGCAGGTTGAAGCTTAAAAATATAGCTTAAAGTCATGTCATCCTAAATACCGACTAGGATAAATTGGCACTCTTAATTCAAGTGTAGTTGAAAAAGACGGTGAGAAGAAGGGAACAGCAATTAAATTTAGAGTTGATCCTCCCTCCCAAATGCAAGTATACTGATATCTGTTTCTATAAAAATGGTTATTTCAAGAGAAATATTAGCTTATCTAACTAATATCACACTCCATAATACTGAGCAAACGGAACAAAAGCATGTTGTCAAATGGGGCAATTCATTATCAAGTAATAGTTTGAATGAAATACATTAAATCGGTACCACAGTTCCACCACAACAATATGATGCAACAGAAGAATTCCAAACATTCTTAAAACAGCATGAAATTAAAGTATACTACAAAACAACTAACATATTTCGAAATACTTTAGTTCGCTTAAAAGATGAACTACCCTTTACGTCAACACAGAATTACGTCTACAAATAAGATGTGTCAATTGTGATGTCTTCTACATTAAAGAATCACCTCATAAAATCTCGACTCGAATCAAAGAACATCTTAGGTACAAACACAAACCATCTAGTAATCCTTTGAAATTTGAAAGACTGAAAATTAGATCGACAATAGAAGTAAACACCAACTTCAATGAGTATCAAATCGATATTAAAACCAAAATAATTTTCTAACTATAAAGAAATATGATTATTTAAAGCATTGCATAAATTGCTAAATACGACTGTCCTAAATAGAAAAGAAGACCTCATTGACTATCTGACTTGGACCATCTATCTGTCAACATCTCATGCCATTATCATATAAAACTTCAACTCTACCTTTTAACATTACGAATTTCACATTTTTTCATGCATATTCATATACATACGGATACATATGAATAGGTCTCATATATAATCTAACTTGACTGGAGCGATAGATTGTTGACTTTTTTTGGTTTTATTGAATAGTTTTACTCTGTTTCTTTGGTTTATCTAAACTTTGGTTAATTTGATTTATTGATTTATTTATTCTTTGAAGAACAGGATCACATTAAACCATGAAACCGTAGAAAAATTTTTTTCTATTTATTAAGGTAGTACAAGTGTGTCATTAGTTAGTTTGTTTTTTTCGTGGTGTCTTATCAACTGTATACAACCTAAATACCGTACAATGAATACATTACATGATTGTTATGACTTTTTTTTAAAAAAAAATAGGTCGTATGCCAATTCGTTATGGTTTTATGTCCGGCTTGTTATCACGTGATTTATTCACTAATCGGAATACGATTTGTTTAATCTTAGCACTGTGCCAAATTAATGACGTTCGATCGGTATGAGCAGTCTAGCGTCTTTATTGGTCTCTTGTCCGCCTAGCCCTTCCAATTGAGTGCAGAAAGACCGATTGCAGCTTCTGCTATGCGAATCATTTATTTCAAGCATACTCGGTGTATATACCAGACAGACAGACTGCATCACACCATAAAATATTTGTGCAAGATCAAGTCAAATGTGATTGTGAACGTGGAAGACAATAATCAATAAACTGAGTATAATTTAGGAACAGTAAATCGTCTAATAATAATTCATAGGTCAAAATGAAGTTAATAATAAGATGAATATAGATATACACAATCTACTTACTCAATAGTTAAACAATAAGAATATATATAAAATAATAGTCCATTAATAGGTCCTGTGAGTTACTCGTACTTATGTCTTCACCAAGATATAACAATCATAATATTGGAAATACTCTCAACAATGAAGATTAATATAAAGAGAGTGCTATATCCCGTCGAGAATTATGAATCGTAACTTTGAGGACTGTTTATGAACCAATATGATATGTATATTTCCTATTGTATAATTGTTAAGTAACTTAACTATTCATATTCATGTTCCTCCTATTATGAGCCCTATTTTGATCCATAGATTATTACTGTACTATTTACCATTCCTGAGTCGTACCCAGTCTATTAATTACTGTTCTCCCTATTCACAGCCACATTTGGCCAAATCTTGTACAAATGTTATCTTCTATTTTATGGTTTGATGTGGTCAGTTTGTTTGGTATATAAACCCAGTATGTTTGAGAATAAAGATTCATATTGCAGAGGCCGTTATTGGTGTTCTGGACTTAACTGGCTGAGCTAGGCAGACAGCAGGACTGATAAGTACTCAAGACTGCTCATACGGCTTTTTTGTATCATTGCTCTGATCGATAATTCACTCTCCTCTAATTGGCGGTCTTATCAAGTTATATATTAACAAGGCACTCACTAACTCGATATAACAGAGAGTAATAAATATGTAGAAAGCTAAAAGTGACGTTTAATTGTTAAATAGTGTGAACAACTAAGAGCATAGAATCGGAATTATTTGGAGATGAAATGAAAGATCAATTTTATGGTTATATATTACGGGAAACATAAAATAAGATCGACTAGCTGAGTACAGATAATACATATAGTATAAAACTATAATTAGTGTCAGAAAAATAGTGTAACAAATGTATGTAATTTTCATAGTTGAAATCATGAGTCAATTGAAGCTAGACCACCAAAAAAAACCTGGGAGCACTGGACGACCGTCTCGTCCTACAGCAGTGCGCATCCACGACCTCACCTCGCGAGATTGGAACCCAGGACCTACCAGTCATCATAACAAAGCAAGAGTGATATTGAATCTTTTTTGGTCTTTTCAATGTAAACTGCTTCAGCAATACATGGCAAATTTAACTTCTATAGTTTATAAATTAACATGAAAGAATTTGAAATGTCAACATCAGGTCCACTATCAAGGAAAATAGCATGTAATTGTATGGTTAGAAATATTCTTCCCCTTTCAGTCTAAGCTACCGTGAAATGTGCTCAGAGGTACTTGATCTGTTACTTTTTCATGGATCTATTTCAAGTTATATAAATCTAAACTAAATTATAGCCACTTTCTGTAACCAGTAACTTCAATTTCATGTAGAAACAATTGTACAGTGGTTTCCTTTAGTTCAATCAGAATAATACTCTGATAGTTTCCTTCTATTTATTTTAGTTTTAATTCTGATACGATTTGGAATACAGAACAATTACTTGATATTGTTGTTTGTTTGAATTTTCCCATTGTTATTTATGACTGCAATTGATCAGTCTCTTATTAGCATATATCCATCCTGTGCGTATTGCCTCGATATAGTCTCAATTCACAAGCATTATAAGCAAAGATGGATAGTGACTAGCAGTGGAATCCAGGACGTGCTTTTAGTCCCATTTGCGACAATACCAAGTGAACTAAACTTCACCCAATTGCACAAGCAGGTGGCTGTCATGATTCAGTAGCTGAGTAGGTAACGTGATGACGTTTAAAGCAAATGGTACTGGGTTTGAGTCCCAGAGTGAACATCAACTCTCAAATGCAGGTACATCCAGCTGACGAGCCCAAAATAGGACGAAACGCGTGTCCTGGATTTCACTGCTAGCCACCATCCATCTTTGCTCATACAGAATAATCAGAACAAAGGTCGTTATATAATAGAATTATTAAAAGTCCACACATAAATAATCTGATTCATGAAACCAAAGTTTAAAGTTAATTCATGATATGTGCAATCAAATGGTTCATATCTAGCATAACCTTATCTATAACTAATGTGATTGGATATTAAACAAGTCATTATTATTGACCTTGAATAGAAAACCAATCAGCAATAGATAGCCAGCTTTAAAAGACAATAGAAAGACAGTTGTTGTTTTCTTTTTTTTCTTCACCTTGCATAAATAACACGAAATTTCAACTGATCACATTCTTTGACCTTTATATTAGATAAAATCATCCGAATAGATCAGGATTGCATCAATTCTATCAGTCTCTTATTAGCCACTATCCATCTTTGCTTATAATGCTTGTGAATTGAGACTATATCGAGGCAATACGCACAGGATGGATATATGTTAATAAGAGACTGATCAATTGCAGTCATAAATAACAATTGGAAGATTCAAACAAACAACAATACCAAGTAATTGTTCTGTATTCCAAATCGTATCAGAATTAAAACTAAAATAAATAGAAGGAAACTATCAGAGTATTATTCTGATTGAACTAAAGGAAACCACTGTACAATTGTTTCTACATGAAATTGAAGTTACTGGTTACAGAAAGTGGCTATAATTTAGTTTAGATTTATATAACTTGAAATAGATCCATGAAAAAGTAACAGATCAAGTACCTCTGAGCACATTTCACGGTAGCTTAGACTGAAAGGGGAAGAATATTTCTAACCATACAATTACATGCTATTTTCCTTGATAGTGGACCTGATGTTGACATTTCAAATTCTTTCATGTTAATTTATAAACTATAGAAGTTAAATTTGCCATGTATTGCTGAAGCAGTTTACATTGAAAAGACCAAAAAAGTGGTCTATCGGTTAGTGCTCTGGCGTGAGACTGATACGTTTGGGTTCAATCTCGCGAAGTGGGATCGTGGATGCGCACTGCTGAGGAGTCCCATAATAGGAGGAATCGGCCGTTCAGTGCTTCGAGGTTTTCCATGATGGTCTAGCTTCAAATGACTCATGATTTTAACTATGAAAATATATGTAATATCTGATGAGTAGAAAAATTAGATTTTCTGACATTCCATGACTCAGTGCAAGCCACTTCTTCAGATAATAAATAACTGAATCAAAGTTAATCCAAGTTTAAATAGGACAAAGGAACAACGCAAGAATATTATCTGTGATTAATCAAAAAACAGGTCTGAACAAGTCAATGTGATGACATTTCGGTCAAGGTGATTTATAAGCGACATGTATGTAAATTGGTGTGTGTGTGTGTGTTGTGTGTAAGGTTAGGGATGAAAAATGTGACCATTATGGTGAGAAAGGATAGAGTTTAATTTGTATGTAAGATAATGGTGTGAAATGTGAATAATATCAGACATGGTAGCTAGAACAGATAGTCCAAGTCGGATGTATAGTGAGGCCTTCTTTTCTATTGAGAGCAGTAAGATTGAACATTATATAGAGAGCTTCAGTTGCTCTCCTTTCTTTGTAGTTGAGAAAACCCTTTTGTAATAATAATAAAATGATGGATTGCTCACATTATTGTCACATATATACATCTCTTAATATCTTTTAAGACTTATCATTCTCCTTAATATTAATCTCTACGTTGTAAGCGGTTGATAAGAAACCACGTAGTGAAATAGTTTCATCTCATACTGTAACATTTTTTCCTGCTTTCTTTATCCAGCAGTACTGGACAACTGATCACCATCCAAATTGATTTCACTTAAAACTATTTGAGTAATTAAGTGTTTGCAAGATACTAAAAACTTTTAATTTCAACATTCTTTTAAGCGAAAATCATGGGTTAATTGAAGCTAGACCACCATCGAAAACCTAGGAGCACTGAACGGCCGTTTCCCCCTATTATGGGACTCCTCAGCAGTGCGCATCCACGATCCCACTTCGCGGGATTCGAACCCAGGACCTATCAGTCTCGCGTCAGAGCACTTAACCGATAGACCACTGAGCCGGCCAGCATCCAACAGTGTTAATGTCTAACTTCAACCAATCCACGATGTTTGAGCTACCGTTCACCAATTGTCTTCAGTGAGTTGATATCTCTACAACAGACTTAGTAGAACTCCACTGGTCACTGCTTCCCACTAGAACTCTCCACAAAACCCCCTCTGATCTAAAAATAAATAAACAAACCTATGATTAAAATTACTTATATGTAATGATGGATAGTGGCTAACAGTGAAATCCAGGAAGCGCGTTTTGTCCTATTTGGGACTCGTCATCTGGATGTACCTGCATCTCAGAGGTGATGTTCACTCTGGGACTCCAACCCAGTATCGTTCGCTTCAAACGCCATCGCGTTATCCACTCACCTACTGATTCCTGATGGCTACATGCTTG
Source organism: Schistosoma mansoni (assembly GCF_000237925.1). Classification (NCBI taxonomy): domain Eukaryota; kingdom Metazoa; phylum Platyhelminthes; class Trematoda; order Strigeidida; family Schistosomatidae; genus Schistosoma; species Schistosoma mansoni. The sequence continues at coordinate 292,477 of NW_017386090.1, read as the reverse complement.
TGCAATGGGGTGAAGTTTAAATTCACATGGTGTTGTTTACTTGTATCTTCTTTATTTTGGACTGAAATTGATCAGTCTCTTGTCGGCATATATTCATCCTGTGCGTATTGCCTCGATATTGCCTGAAGTTCCAGAGTGAACATCAACTCTGAGATGCAGGTACATCCAGCTGACGAGTCCCAAATAGGATTCCACTTCTAGCCACTATCCATTATTGCATATAAAGCTTGTGACTTCAGGCAATATTGAGGCAGTCCGCACAGACAGTCCTAAATAACAATGGGAAGATACAAGTAAACAACACCAAGTGAATAGAATTACTTATGACTTGATCTCATTTTATAAATAGTTTTTGAGTAGAATTGATTTAAACTGATAATGTAAAATCCTAGTGACCTAGACAACCAAAATGACAAATAACCTTGGATAACCATTCATAAATTCTATATTTCTATCATTTACGTAGTTTTAAATTGAATTTAAATTTAGGGCAAAGAAAATTTCTAAGGGTATATATGATATTGATTGAGGTGATTATTTTTTAAAAGACATACAAACAGCTGAAATCCCACTTGATTCTTATTGTTTGTTAAGTTAAGTGGAGTTCAGCTACGTCTGTTGTGAGATAGGAACTCACTGAAGAGAATTGGTGAATGGTTGCTCAACTTCGTGCTAAGTTGAGTGTTGAAAATGACAAATAGAAATGGAGTATAATTCATTAAGAAGACTAAGGTTATTAGATTTCGAACTATCTGATTGAACATGAACTTGTTAAAGAAAAGTTTAAACCAGACAAATGGGAATAGAATAGGGGATATAATGAGGAAAGCATAGACTACACCATTCCCACGGTTTGTTCAATGTACGAAATTTTTTTCGAAACATGATGGTTGTTTAAATTATAGTAGGGTTAAGGATTTAACTAACCTTATTATTTGACCTAGAATAATTTTATACATTACTAAAATGGTTGATTTGGCAATAGTCCTATGATCTATTTCAAATCCAAGGGAGGCTAAGTTAAAAGACGGTTATTTATCGTGACCTTTTAGGGGAATGGTTTTTGTAGCTATTCGGGTAGGCACATGTTGAACCACCAGATTTGTCTAGTTAGAATTCCTTTTTCCTTATCAAGTCAAAACATCTCAACAAGTTAATGCGCAATCAAGTTGTTTGAAATGTAACGTCTTGAGACATTACATAGTTCTTATGTACGTTGTCTTCTCATTACATCATCTAAATGTGTTAACTAAGAATAATTGCTTAAAATGTTTATCCACAATCATTCAACTATGACGACTGAAATGCTAAACCAATACAAGTCCTAGAAATATTAACTAACTGATTTATTCCTCCGGAATAGTGATTCAAACTAACACATTCTCACAGATAATAAGTTCATACGCCATTTGTTTCTTCAGGATACTGGAGCTCATGTGCACCATTGGTTTGGAATGGGGGTTTTCCAACTCCCCTAGGTGAACCCTCCGTGTCCATCAACCCGGGTAAAGTGCCGGACATTCGATTTTCATCTTCTCAATTTTGTAAACAACACCCGTGGTACGAGAAGGCAGTGAATAGGACTTCCTTGACAGAGGCTATATACGCGTGGCCATGTGAGAGCATTTGGATAGGGAGAGCGGACTCTCCCCACTCTCGGCCGTTCCAGGGCATTTGGGGGCAAACATTTAATCTCATAACTTGCTTTACTAAATAAAACATATTCTTGGCATTCTTCAAAACAGTTCGTGACTATACACATAAACTTAGAGTTTACAATGTAAATACAAAGACTCATCATATATATGACGATGAGATGACCAGACTAAATGGAATGAAAAAGTAAACATTGCTACTCACCATCTGTCCATTTACTATGAAACATGATCATAAAGACTTTTCTCTACTTCAATTATTCATAAGTAATTTAAGTCAATATATAAATAGTTGTTTACAAATACTGACATTCTTATTCTATGTTCCTTTTAGGAGAATCACTTATTTGTTTTTCTCTTGAAAGTTACTTTAGTGATTCTATGTATAAGTATGGTCACGGAAGCGGTATATTAATAGTAGTAATGATGATAATGGTATTATTATTATTATTGTTAGTAGTAGTAGCAGTAGTAGTAGTAGTGGTAGTAATAGTAGTAGTACTAGTGGTACTAGTAGTAATAGTAGTATAGGAAGAACTATATTTTGTTTATGAAAACATTATTGATTTTCTTTCCTGGGGAAATATTGTCCAAGAATAAATTATAATAGAAAAACAGATGTATTCAAAGTGTGTGTCACTATTTTCCAAGATGGAGTTTGAGTGTGAGAATAGTAAAAGTAATCAAAGCCTAGTTATATTAAAAGGGGTTACTTTTTCAACAGAAGAGTATAGTAATTATTTTGAATTGTACTAATATTAATCTAATATCAATCTAATTTTAAGAAAAAAAGACCCAGTTGATTTCAATACCTTGATCAAAATGTTCACTGTTTAGTATAATTTAGCTTTGGGATAAATATTACTGTGTAATTGAATGACTAAGAGATAGGGGATTTGTCCAGTGTAACTTGTGATTTACATGATTTTCATGGGATCTAAAAATGGGGGACAGTAGACTAATAGGTCCTGGATTCGAATCTCGCGAGGTGGGACAGTGGATGCGCACTTCTAAGGAGTCCCACAATAAGACGAAACGGTCTACCAGTGCCTCCAGGTTTTGAATGGTGGTCTAACTTCAATTGACTCATGATTTCAACTATAAAATTACTAAAATCTCCACAACAACCCCTTCTGAGAATGGATTTTGTAAAATTCTCATTAAATTTATGTGTTTCTAGACGTGTCTATTCATTTTTTTCAAGGTGACAATTGCTTGACCAATATATACTAAGGGCATAGGTAGTGTATACCTGTAGTTCTACTAAGTAATGTCAAACCTAGTTTTTCTGTTGAATCCAATTTTATCAAAACTACATGTAAAGTTTCGCAAGCATGTAATACAATATCCCTTTTTTAAATGTCTAATTTGTCTGACTAGTTAACCTCACTATTATTTGATTGATTGAAATAATCTGGGATTAGTGAATTACTTAAGTGATCAAATTCTCACAATATTCAGATCCTGAGTTTATGTTATGTAATCCTTGTAGGCCATTAAATGAATGAATATAATATATAAGTGTTTGATGATTAAAGACAATCTGCTTGAAAGACTAATATGACAGACATACTCTCCTATTAGTTGGCGTTCGTCATTGAGACCAAACCTAATCTTAAGGGAATGGATGTTTCATATGTGATTCAGACCCATGTCATTCAGCTACACGGAATTGCCAACAAGCTATTCGAGTCGTAACTGACTCTTCGTCCTGTAAAGGGGTGACTAATTTAAATTTTTGACAAGTTCTAACGAACAAGAAGCTTAAACGTGAACACTGTTACTGATATTCTTCAAGCACATAATTCCCAAACTAGCTCACTGTAACTCTGAGACAATTAAACTACTGATCGAACAAGATTCAATTGTCTCTAAGGTTTAGATGAGCATATCATTAATTATTGAGTTATGATGCACATTTCATCGATAATAAATAACTATTTACCAACTCACTACATATTGATGTATCACGTTAGATTTAGAAAGTTCTACGTGACTGAAACGGTCTGGTATGAGTGAAAGTCATGACTGTCTATTAGTCGAATAACATAAGTGTATTATTTATTTATTTTATTTGAAATTAAAACACGAAGTTCAGCGAAGGAATCTCTTTTCAACAATTTTATTATCAAGCTGTACAATCGTATATATATATATGAAAATGTTTTGTTAAAGTACTAATTCCGTGAGGAAATGTGAACACTAATAACCAAGTTTATAATACTGGATTACGTAATATGAATAATAACAATAGATTTAGTGAATATAATAAGATGAATAAAATGTTTTGGTTACCAATAATTAAAGGTCATTAAAGGTCATAGAAGTGTAAAATAAATAAATAAGGTGATATGATGAGTATTCATGAATAAAATAATGCGAATATAAAACATAAGTAAAGGGGGAATGGAGTAATAATAATAATAATAATAGAATGATACTAATAATAATATTAAGGCCATGGTAACGATAATGATAAAACGTACTTCTTTTGTACGCATAGTTCTGGTTTAAGCTCATGGATGGTAAGAGCTTCGGCTATTTTTAAAAGTTTGATCCGAAGAAATCTTGGTAGATTTGAACGAATCATACAAACAACCTTAAAATCAGACTGTGGATTCGTCGAATGATTACAGTCGATTAGGTGTTCAAGTATGGAGCTACAAACTGCTTTCTTTCCACCATTGTAGAACCAAACTGGTATATGTTCTCGTATCCGAGTTGAAAGCGAGCGCTGGCTACGGCCGATGTATCTTGCTCCACAAGAGCAGGTGAACTGGTAAATGCACATAGAGGCGACCAAACGCGGAAGCTTATCTTTTATGGATACATAAATTAAGTTCTTACTAGTGAAGGTTATTCATAGTTTTGCAGCGTTAAATGTTCTTTTAATCGTTGTTGTTAAACGATTTTTAATTATGTCTGATGTTCGATCACCTTTAAATTCCAGACTTATATAAAGGCTTTTCTTTGGGACTGAATAACTAGGGTTCCTATCGACGCTACTTCTGTTCATATTCTTCTCTATGAACCGGTCTGGGTAGCCATTTTTCAACAAAGTTTTCTTGAGGAACGCTAGTTCTTCGTTGATGCATTCTGTACTACATATCCGATGTATACGATAACATAAAGAATAAATCAAGTTTGAACACAAATATTGGTAAAATGGGGCATCAAATACATATGCGTCACACAAGGCAGTTGATTTGTGTGTGGGCTACGATACTTCCCGGGTGCCCAAACCGAAGCAGGTGGTTTACTGAGGGGGCCACACTATTATGATCCACAAGACAGTGGAGCACTGTTAGGAGATGCAGTCCTATGGTAGCTAATGACAGATACGCCATTTGCTCCTTCAGGAACCTGGAGCCCATGTGAACCATTGTTTTGGAATCAGAGTTTTCCAAGTCCCCTAGGTGGACTCTCCGTATCCACTAACCCGGTTAAAGCGCCGAATATTCTCTTTTCGTTGTATTATATATATTTATGTCGATTTCTTTAAATATTACAATAATTACTCAATGTCTAATATGTTTTACTATTTTGACTAGATTTCAGCTAATTAACTAGTTTGCACATAGAGAAGGCCAACTCAGGTAAATTTCCTTCGTTTGAGTAGATGTCGCTGGTCGACTCGAGAAAGTCAACGCAAGATTGGCTGTGTAGAATGTCCTACTAATTACTTTCGTTAACCTATCTTTCAGAGTATCACCAGCCACATCCCCGTTGAATTGCAGTTTTATGTTGTACAAAGGCTTTTTTCGAACATTTGAAATCTCAGACTTCTTTTTTGTATCATACATGTACTTCTCAATGAACGCACTAGGGTAGCTGATCTCGGTCAGTGAGTTATTGATAAATTCCAGCTCCTGACTTAAAGTATCTACTGAACAGGTCATTTTTTCTCTACTAGTGAGGCCTCTAACCAAATTCCTCTTATATCGGATAGGTGTAAAGCTATAGAAGTGAGTATATTGGCAGGTAGAGAGAAATTTGGTTAGATGCTTCACTAGTAGAGCAAAAAAGATCTGTTCAGTAGATACCAGGTTCAGCTGCTCCTGTGGAGATAGCTATATCGGGCGTACTGCCAATGAACTTAACCAACGAACGAGTAAACATCTACCAGCATATTAAGCAGAGATGGATAGTGGCTAGCAGTGGAATCCAGGAAGCGCGTCAAGTCCTATTTGGGACTCGTCAGCTGGATGAACCTGCATCTTAGAGTTGGTGTTCACTCTGGGACTCGAACCCAGTACCCTCGTTTCAAACGTCATCGCGTTATCCACTCGGCCACTGAGTCCTATTAGCCACTTGCTTGTGCGATGGGGTGAAGTTTAAATTCATTCAGTATTGTTTGTTTGAATCTTCCCATCGATTTGTTAGGACTGCAACTGGTCAGTCTCTAATTGGTACAATACGCAGTTCTTCACTATTTAATTATTTACATACTTATTACGTAATGATTTTAGTGTTTTGTGATCACTAGTCTAAGTCTATTTACCCACGTTTGACCTCCTATTTTCAATGTTTAACTATTGATAAGACCTCTATTATCTTAATTTATTATTCTTACTACTATCGATACACTTGTACTTTTAATTATTAGGCTTGGTGACGTATTCTATTTCATTGTGATTATTGGCTCAAATTGCCTTGATTGGTCTAACATTTTCGTATTCATGTATATTAAAGTAAAGCCTAAAGATGATCTAATTGAAAACAATTGATGGCTTACATACGTTGTACTAAACATTTGATGTGATTTGTAATTGCACTATTATATCTCTCACTTTATGTGACCTATATTTATTCTAATCATGGATCACTTAACATACAACCTGATTCAAGTTAATATTCTATGAGTCATAACAATATAAACAATTTTATTCTATTTTGTTTGACAATCCTAAATTCTAGATCAGAAGGGGTTTTGTGGAGATTTTAGCATTTTCATAGTTGAAATCATGATTCAATTGAAGCTAGACCACCATGGAAAACCTGGAAGCACTGGATGGCCGTTTCGTCCTATTATGGGACTCCTCAGTAGTGAGCATCCACGATCCCGCCTCTCGAGATTCGAAGCCTGAACATACCAGTCTCGCGCCAGAGCACTTAACCGATAGACCACTGAGCCAGTATCCGACGGTGTGGATCCTAAAGGGAATCTCACGAGGCGGAATCGTGGATGCCCACTTCCGAGGAGTCCCGCAGTGGGACGAAACAGCTGTCCAGTGCTTCCAGGTTTTCCATGGTGGTCTAGCTTCAATTGACTCATGATTTCAACCATGAAAATCCTAAATTCACATGCTTTAAACTATGTACTCTGCCCTTAACCTGGCCATCTTTTCGATTATTCATTTGGATATATATAGTTATGGAACCTGAAGAGAACTTACCGAGAAGAATATTCTTCGTTCAAATGTTAGGTTTATTCAATAATGATGGGGATCTTTAAACGATAACTTTTTGGTTGTTAAATATTCACTTTTGAAGAAAAATCTTAATGAAATATATAATATAGTACTGGGTTCGAGTCCCACAGTGAATATCAAATCTCAGATGCACGTACATCCAGCTGACGAGTCCAAAATAGGACGAAACACGCGTCTTGGATTCCATTGCTAGCAACTATCCATCTTTGCTTATAACGCTTGTGAATTGAGGCTATATCGAGGCAATACGCACAGTATGCACATATGCCAATAAGAGACTGATCAATTACAGTCCTAAATGTCAATGAGAAGATTCAAACAAACAATAGCAATAATATAGGTGTATTGAATAATTCGGACTTAAAAATTGTCTAGTCCTATATTTTATGTGTGTTATCTAAAAATGAATGAAATTTATATTTATTAATTCAATAGTTGAATTCATGAATCAATTAAAGCTAAATCACTATGGAAAACCTGGAAGCACTGGACGGCCATTTCATCCTATTGTGGGATTCCTCAGCAGTGCTCATCCACGATCGCGCCACGTGCGATTCCAGTTCTTTCATGATGGGTTAGCTCTAATGGACTCATGAATTCAACTAATAAGTTATTATATCATTCACAAAAACCTTCTCTAGTTATTAATTCGTTCATGAAAATTCACCTAGTCATTTTTACTATAATGTTACCAAACAAACAATTCAAAACATGTAAATACATAACTGTCTTGAAAATCTCCTATACTAATGACACCATCTTGTTTAATGACTAATAGGCTACACATTTTTCTGAATTATTGCCATTCAGTAGACAATAAAGAAAAATTGGTGAATAAGTTAGTGAGTTTTACTTTCTTCTTCTAATTGACAAAAATAATTCTAATGGTTGAATTCATGAGTCGATCTAAGCTAGACCACCATTAAAAACGACCGTTTGGACCTAGTATGGGACTCCCCACCAATGTACATCCACGATCCTGCACGTGGGACTTGAACCTAGTACCTTTGTGATATGTGGGCGAGAAGGACAATGATTGGTTGTCTTGATGAGTCAGACATTAGATAGGATGACAGGTGTTGTGTTATATATATTCCCCTATCCTTATTATGTATTGACACTTATTGATGGACTGTTATTGATTGACTGTTCCTTGTGTCGGATTTTAGTGTGGAAATATATTGACGTTATAGTCAAGCTAATCTCGTGTTCTTGATCTGAGTTGTGTTGAAGTCCTGTAGAATAGACACTGGGTGGGAATCTAGTGTAGATATTCGTCTAAGGTAAATTAACGTCCCACATACGTGTAGAAAGTGAAAGGACTGTTATAACCAGAAACCCCTAGCGTTATAATCAGTATCCTCTAACGTTTATAACACTTTGGCTTCACTTGCGAAGTCTTATCCCTTTAGACCACTGGGCTGGCTTAGATCAACTCATGAATTCATCAATTAAACTTACTACAATCTTCACAAATCTTCATTCTGTTAAAAATGGTTGTATTTATTATAAGTTCAATTGTTTATGTATAATATCCATAATGAATGATTTAAAATAAAACGGATTAAAATAATAAATCAAACTAGAATGATACAATTCTAATATAAATCAATTGAAAATAAACACACTGATATATTAAACTATAATGATACACATATTTAGTATTCACTTATTTATACTATAAATTAAACTAACTAAATGCCCTGGTACTACCGAGAAAGGGGAAAGTCCGCTCTCCCTCTCGAAATGCTCTCACATGACCACGCGTATATAGCCTCTACCAGGGAAGTAATACTCACTGCCTTCTCGCACCACCGGTGTAGTTTCGAAATTGACAGAACGAAAAGGGAATGTTCGCGCTTTTAACTGGGTTGGTGAACACAGGGGAGTTGGAAAAACCTTGGTGCAATGGTGCACCAATGGTGCACATGAGCTCCAGTATCCTGAGGGAACAAATGGCGTATGAATCAATCGTTGGTGACCGGCTACCATAGGGTCGCATCTCCTCACGATGCTCCACTGCCTTGTCGGTTAGACCTTTAGGTCGAAGGCTCCGGGTGTGGCCCCCTAAGAAAACCACCTACTTCAGTTTGGGCACCCGGGCAGTATCACAGCCCTCGCACAAAGTGTGGCGCATATATATATAAATCTGGTGCCCCATCATACCAATATTTATGTGTTTAAATAAATACATAAATCTTTAGGCTATACGTTGTGTTGCCGTAATTATTAGCACAGATATAAGGCGGTGAATAACTTAAATACAAAGCTTGTATATTCTACAATCATCTATTTTTTCAAGTGACATTTAATCAAATTTATTTCTGTGGTAAATATTTTGTATATACGTGTATCATTTTCTCTAGACAAAAAAATTTTCTTCTTGGTTAACTGTGTTATATCTTGACATTAGTTTATGTTAGAGCTTACGTCAGTAACTTGATTACCGTAGCAACCATTAATCAACAACGTTGTAAGTTATTGTTCTTTATCATTCGATCAAGATTTTATTCATACTTAAGACGTTCATCATATAATTCCAAAATATCCATTTATCTTAACATTCGAGTTATAATGTTAGAAACCGTATAGCGATGAAGTTAGCATTGAAATGATTATTGTACTACGTTTAACAAAGAATCTGTGAATTTGTATATTTTATAGTTGAAATCATGAGTCAGTTGAAGCTAGACGACCATGGAAAATCTGAAAGCACTGGAAGGCCGTTTCATCCTATTGTGGAACTGACTCCTCAGCAGTGCGCATTCACGATCTCGCCCTGCGAGATTCCAACCCAGGATGTATCACTCTTACGCTCGAGCGCCTAACCACTAGACCACTGAGCCGGTTGGCATCCAACAGTGTTATCACTTTATCATTGATACAGATATTTTGCATAGAAAGCAACTTTCAATCAGACAAAAACTGGTAATATATTACTATCTATCTAGTATAATGAGTATGTAAACTGTTCACATAAAAACTACACTAGACGATTAAAGCAAACACATATATGTATATTTATTATTCTGTTTGACATTTAGACAGGAAAGTTCTTTTCACTGATGGTTATTACGATAACATTCCTTCATACTTTTTCATAACTTTAATATAAACTGTTTAATATCATCCAAAAAAGTATATGAATTGTATAAATAGATTTGTGTAGCCTTAACATTTCTAAGAGAAGTTATACTTTAGATTGTATTCAGGGTTTACAAACGAATTATGAATCTAATACCAACGAAATATTGTGTTAGAGATAAGAATAATAAGAAGTAGTTCAGTACAACAAAATACAATTTCATTTTAAATGTGTGAGGGCTATGATACTCTTCGGATGATCAGAACGAAGGAGATGGTTTAATTAGTGGGCCACATCCGGAGCTTTCGACTTAAAGGTGTGATCCACAACGCAGTGGAGCATCGTGAGGAGATACAGTCCCATGGTAGTCAGTGACCAATAATTGGTTCATGCACCGTTTGTTCTTTCAGGATTACTAGAGATCATGTGCACCATCGGTTTGGAATCAGTGTTTTCCAACTCCCCTAGGTGGACTCTCTGTATCCACCGACCTGGGTAAAGCGCCCGAATATTCGCTTTTCGTCCAATCAATTTCGTAGACTTAACCCTGCCTCGAGAAGGCGGTGAGTAGGACTTCCGTGACAGAGGCTGTATACGCGTAGCTGTATGAGAGCATTTCGAGAGAGAGAGAGAGCGAGCTCTCCTCACTCTCGGCTGTACCAGGGCATTTGGGGGCGCTGAGCTAAGTGTGTAGGTACAGACTACCAGGTCAGGGTAGCCAGATGGATCAAATCTTTCAAGATGTTGGGTGACATGATACAATAGCACAGAAACATTCATTCTTTATTCTTTAATTAAGTGGTCTACTACCCCCACACCTAATACGGTGAAACTTAAGGTTTTATAAATGACTTTTAAAAAAACATAAAACAATCATATAAACTTTAAGCTTATACCGCAGAATAAAACTCACTCACCAGAAACATTCATGTGAGAAATCGTAACCAATGAAGTAAAAATATGCCAGACATGAAAGAGATATCATCATCGGTGACATTGTTTATTTGTGCAATATCAAAGGTTGTCTTGAGTTTGAAATATTAATCAAAATATCCGAGCTCAGGGATCTAAAGTTAGATCACTAGCTATATAACCCAAACGACATTGGGTACGAACCTTGGTAAGCACTATTTTGAATCAGAATATTAAGACGAAACAGTTGTTCAGCGCCTTCTGATTCTCAGTGTCTTGCAAGCGGTTATATGAATTAACTAAGCATTAATATTGAAACTGATCTTTGAATGCGTTCAAATGTTTTCTAAGTTGAAAAGGGAGTTTGTAGAGATTTTAGTAAATTTTATGGTTGAAATCGTGTGTCAGTTGAAGCTAGACCACCATGGAAAATCTATTGTGAGACTCCTCAGCAGTGCGCATCCATGATCCCTCCTCGCGAGATTCCAACTCAGGACCTTTCGATTTTGCGCGCAATCGCTTAACCTCCAGACCACTGAGCCAGCATCCAACGGTGTTAATGTCTAACTTCAACCAATCCACAGATCAGTGACCAATTGAGTTTAACCAGGTCTGCTGTGAGACAATGGTGGATATGTTGCTCAATTTCGTGGATTCCATTGATAAATGTTAAATGGCTGAAGAAATTGAACCATAAATTGTTATATGGATACATTTAACCTAGAAATCACATTATCTGACTCAGTTAACACTGATAAATTATCTGGGTGAATAAAATTAAACGACGTCTTTTCATTAGAAATATCATTTCACATTTTATGCTCGAAAGTTTTCCTACTGTTTTGTTTTTTAACATTTTGTGAAAGTTTACGATTATCATATTCTTCTTTACTCATCTTCATTCTATTTGGCATTGCCTGATATTCTGTGTATGACTGTGTTGTTGTTGTTGTTGAGTTATTCTCTGTTTTAATATACGATTGTGTTAAGTTGAAATGTAAGTAGTTCATCATCATTATCTTTGTGTATTCACAATATTGTACTTAGATGATTACAGATGGCTTAGAAATATTGCTCACATCTGCTGGGATCACCGGATAAGTAATAGTAAGGTTAGACGCAGAGTTTTAGGGAATGATGGTAAAACAGTTGATGATGTTTTGCATCTACATCGAAGAAAGTTAGAGGCTGTCAAACCAAAACGCGGTATCAGTCCTTGAAGTCACTAACTTCTAGTCTTAGCCATCTTGGTAGATGTTGACTACTTGGTTAAGGCCCACTTAACTATCGTAACCAATGGTTGGAGACTGTAGATGATATGGCTTAGAATTGGTCACAATGGCGTCGGTGTATGCACTCTCTGTCTTCCCTTAAACCATGAGTTTAAAATACTTTATGTTTTTCTTGCTATCAACTAATTCTTCTTTCCTGTATTATATCCTTATACACAATCTTTCTTTTATATATTACTATCATTGAATTTGACGTTCAACTTGTTGTGCTAATGATAAGGTGTGGCAACTTGAACTGATGCATATATATGCCTGGTCCTACGTTGTAGCTGACTGACTGACTGACTTAGATGTCCATATTTGTTTCATGTAACAATTGTTTCCTTTGGAACAATTCATGTATGTTTTCTATAGAAAACAAAGTATTGTCAAATGTGAAGAAATCCATTCCATATAACTAACTGATTGATTGTTTATTATTAATAAAGTAATTCAGAAAGGGGAAAGGATAATAAAACTCCCATTAATAACAGATAACAATGTAATAAAGTTGTGGTATATTTTTCTATGGCAACTATTATAATTTATACTATGTTCCATACATTATTTGCTTTCATTATGTCTTATTCTGTTATGGCCACACACACACATGTGTGTGTGTACATACAAAGAAGGAAGACAAATAGAGAAGTAAGGCTTTCTGATAGATATTGTTTAATCTATTGTTTTTGTTCACGAGATGAATTCAACCAGATAACCATTTTATACTAAAGAAAATACTAAGGAAATGAGCGAGACTGGTTTTGGGTTTGATTCTGGCGTGCGGGGTCGTGGATGCGCATCGCTGAGAAGTTTCATGCTAAAATGAAACGACTGTCCAGGTTTATAATGGTGGTCCAAAGTAGATAGGTTCATTATTTGAATTGAAGAATTGTTTCGTTCGAGTATGGCATTTCTTGGACATATAGATGCATATTCGCTACAAGGAGTAAATCTAAGACATTTAGGTCTCATAGCTGGCTCTTTATATTTATATTAGTGAGTTGATAATCAATTATTTACATCTTCAACTTCTATTAATTCATTATATTTCAAGCCCACATAGGCTATTCTAGCTTCTGAACAAACCAATTTATTCATTCTTCTCAAGCTACATTTTGATCTTACCATTTATTTGCTTATTAACCCTGACTATTTTTATATGATCGTGTGTGCGTGTACCGTTTACCCTGTTCATTACATGTCCATAACTTATCTTTGTTTGACTATAACTATTGAGTCGCACTTGGTTAAATCGAGTTGATTCACTCGCTTTCTCCACTGTACATCATTTCGTTTCGCTTCACTTTCTTTGCCTCATTTCTCTGATTGTCTGTTCGGATCAATGAATGTATGAAATGTATGTATTCGAAATTCATTCTCTTATTTGACTTATTTAATTCTGCTACACATGCGAGTTAAGTCGATGATTATGTACGAGGGTTGGCAGCATGTATAGTTTGATAGCAATCATTTATACGATCGAAAATCCGGAAGCACTGGAGGGCCATTTCGTCTTATTGTGGGACTCCTCAGCAGTGTGCATCCACTCTCTCACCTCGCGAGATTCCAACCCAGGACCTACCAGTCTCGCGCGTGAACCCTTAACCTCTAGACCACTGAGCCCACATCCAACGGTGTTAATGTCTAATTTCAACCAATCCACGAAATTCAGCAACCATTCACCATTGTGTTCAGTCAGTTGATATCTCAGAACAGACCTGGTTGAATTCCACTGGTCACTGCTTCTCACTAGAACTCCAGGAAATACCTCATGGAACCAGTCACTAGTGAGCATATGATCATTATCACTGCTTAGGAGTCCCACAAAAGGACGAAACGACCTTCCAGTGCTTCTAGATTTTCCATGGTGGTCTAGTTTCAATTGACTCATGATCTCAACTATATAAGATGGAGAGAAATGTTTTCCAAATTACCAATACTAATTAAGGAACATACAGCATAGTTTGAATTTTATGACCGATAAGTCAAGATTCATATTGAACTTCAAAACTTTATGAAATATACATCATTATGGAAAAAATCAACGTACTATGTTGACTGATTAACCTTACTTATCAAATTATTTCGCATAAACAATTCATGACTGATTTGATTATTTAAAAATAATAAACTGCTTACTTGTGAATCAAAACAATATCGAGGCAATTCGCACAGTATGCACATATGGCCAATAAGAGACTGATCAATTGCAGTCCTAAACATCAATGGGAAGATACAAGTAAACAACACCAAGTGAATATAACTTCACCCTATTGCCCAAGAAGGTGGCTATCAGGACTTAGTAGCTAAGTGGGACTCATCAGCTGGATGTACGAAACGCGCGTCATGGATACCACTGCTAGCCACTATCCATCTTTGCTTACCATGCTTGTGAATTAAGGCAATATCGAGGCAATACGCACAGTATGCACATATGGCCAATAAGAGACTGATCAATTGCAGTCCTAAACATCAAATGGGAAGAACCATAACAATTAAATATCTTAGCAATATCCCAAGGTTTTAAGTGACTTTCAAACAGTATTTCTATGAAATCTCTTGCAACCATTTAAAACAATTGAATTTAAATTACCTTACAAACTGGATTCTATGACTAGGGAAATTTAGCCAACAGTGAATCCAATGGGAAGTAACATAAATACTTGTACTATCTTATTTTAGTGAACGAGAACACAAGTAGGAACCAACGGAATGTATTTGAACACAAAATTACTGATTTATTTATTTATTTGAACACATAAATATTGATACAAAGGGGAACCAGATATATATGCGCCACACAAATCTCATTGGATTTGTGTGAGAGCTGTGATACTCCCCGGGTGCCCGAACCGAAACAGGTGGTTTTCATAGGGAGCAACACCCCTAGCCCTCGACCTAAAGGTCTGACCCACAAGACAGTGGAGCATCGTGAGGAGATGCAGTCCCATGGTAGTCGGTCACCAACGACTGATCCATACGCCATTTGTTCTATCAAGATACTGGAGCCCACGTACACAATTGGTTTGGAATGAGGGTTTTCCAACTCCTCCAGTTGAACCCTCCATGTCCACCAACCCGATTAAAGCGCCGGACATTCGCGTTTTATCCTATCAATTTCGTAAACAACACTCCCATCACGAGAAGGCAGTGAGTATTACTTCCCTGACAGAGGCTGTATACACGTGGTCATGCGAGAGCATTTGGTGAGGGAGAGTGGATTCTCTCCACTCTCGACCGTACCAGGGCATTTGGGGGCACAAAATTACTGAACATCTTAGTAAAATCTAAGAACCATAAAGTAAATACTTCAATTGAAAAGTGTTAATCAATTGTCTCAAACTTGACTGTTCCTTCATTTCCATACCAATTGCTTTCCATTCCCGTTCTTTCTTTCTCGATCTTCTTGACCTTCTGCTACCAGACATTCTAATCCTGACTATCATTATATACTACTTATGTCGATTTAAGTAGCACACACCATATCACTATACAAAAGGTAAAGTTTACAATTAATGTTAAGTGAAGAGATATTTTCTTCCATTAGTTCTTCATCAAGTTCTTACACTAATACACATAAGTTTTACAATTAAGTATTGAATAAATATAAAATTAATAATATGAGAACCATATAGTAAATAGTTAACTTGCAAACTATCAATCACTAGTCTCAATCTTCACCATTCCTTCTTCAAATATCAGTCCATCATCTCCGATTATTATTGTTTATGTATTTTCATACTAATTCCGTCCCATCCCCGTTCTCTCTTTGTCGATCTCCTACTGAAATACATTCTATCCTTGTCCATCGTTATATATACTACTTCTATGGATATAAGTAGCCCACATCACACTAGGAGTTAAAATCAAAAAATCAATCCGAATGTTCCTTCTTTGTTATCTGTGACTATAATAATCAGTAACTAATATAGAAATGGATACAATAGTGCACTGAAATATTGAACCTATAAATTCCAATTCATTGAAAAATGATCGATCAAAATAGATTTAAATTTAATTTTGATTGTCCAAAATAGGAAGTGAATATTGTACGTGATTATTTTTACATTGTAGTTATACGGATACACGTATTTTTTTGAGGGGGGGGGCGGAAAGAAAGATCAGTACAACCGATTAGGAATATATATATTCGAGAGAAAAAAAGAACATTGAAAAGTACAGTGAATATGAATTAGCTCTTTGTAACTACAATGACAACACAATCATACATAAAGATGTATTCTAACTTATATAAGGTAGTAAGTGGAGGGATATATATATGTGTGTGTGTATGTGTACATTTTTGTAGACAGATTATAAATTGAAATATGGAACCCATGAATACTGATTATAAAAGGATCAATGCATAAAATGTTTACTTTCAAATAAACTATTCAAATACTGAATAGTTTTATACGAAAGTCTGTTAAAACGATGAAAATCTTCATTCTTCAAGAAAAAAACAAACACAAATCTGAAGGAGTTTTGTGGAGATTTCAGTAACTTCATAGTTGAAATCATGAGTCAATTGAAGCTAGACCACCATCGAAAATCTGGAAGCATTGGAAGGCCGTTTCTCCCTATGGTGGGACTCCTCAGAAGTGCGCATCCACAATCTAGCCTCGCGAGATTCAAACACAGGACCTATTAGTCTCGCGCGCGAGCGCTTAACCACTGAGCCGGTATATTACACAAATCTGTTAACGAAGAATACTAGATTTGTTATGAATAATTCAAAGACAAATGTCAAAAGCTGAAGTATGCTTGACATAATAGGCGGTACATTGGTTCATATCATGTGACGATCTTCGTTGTAGATTTTTGTTAGTTTCAAGTTTAAGTCAAGGCTATCTTTTCGACAATTTAACCAGACATTAACTAGTCTTTTCATAAATGTATATATTACATGTAAACTGGAAAATAAAAATCTGACCTGCAATCTAATATATATCCAATTAGGTATCCTTCATAAGCATAATACATAAATACGCTATACCAATAAATAATGATTAATTAGCTTTGGTTGATCATTGTATCAATTAAATGACAAAAACCAATTCGAATATAGATCTGATATACATTATTTATTGGCTGTTATTACGATTTATTACTCTTAGACACTGACTTCTTAACGGTTTCATGATTATCAGAAGTCTTCTACTCTTCAAACCTGAACAAAAAACAGAATGTGCAGGATTATTTCATTTTATTTGAACACGTAAATACTGGTACAAGGGGACACCAGATATATATGCGCCACACACAAAAAACTGTCAGTTCATTTAATTGTGTGAGGACTATGACACTCCACGGGTGCCCAGACTGAAGCAAGTTGTTTACTGAGGGGGCTACACCCAGAGCCCTAGACCTAAAGATCTGATCCACAAGGCAGTGAAGCATCGTAAGGAGATGCAGTCCCATGGTAGTCGGTGACCAACAATTGGTTCATACGCGATTTGTCCCCTCAGGATACTGGAGCTCATGTGCACCATTGGTTTGGAATCAGGGTTTTCCAACTCCCCTAAGTGGACACTCCACATCTACCAACCCGGTTAAGGCGCCGGATATTCGCTTTTCGTCCTATCAATTTTGTAAACAACACCCGTGCTGCGAGAAGGCGGTGAGTAGGACTTCCCTGACAGAGGCTATGTACGCGTGGTCATGTGAGAGCATTTGGAGAGGGAGAGCGGACTCTTCCCACTCTCGGCCGTGCCAGGGCATTTGTGGGCTTAAGTGTACAACACTTCATATTAATAAAATTTTACACGATTTTACTGAATTTAACTGGAATAAATACTCATGCTTTGTACTTACGTTGTAAGATTTCCGAACATTATTTTGGCTTCAAATCAATAAACGCAATGAAATCAGTTTAAGTTGACTCTCCTTCTACTTCTTCACAATACTGAGATTTCTTTAAAGTGAACTTGTCAATAGGAAATTAAGAATCAGTTATCTAAATAGATGATGTAATAAAAAGAATAGAGAACGAAATCAATTTGCAGTTAGTTTCTAATCCAATAAAGTGATGTTTCTTTTTTTTTGGGGGGGGGAGGTAAATTCTTATTTCGAACATAAGCGTATAATATAAGAATCGATAGAAAGTGTGCACATTGTACACATTGATCAAATGTAAATATACACCTGTGTATAGTTATCATTTAGATAATAATGAAATCTTTTTAAATGTTTAATGGTAACATATTTTGTTCAATATTCGTTAGGGTTTTTTCTTGTTAGTACAAGTCTGTTTGTCCAATTGATCGTATTTATTATATAAGTGGATATCACTGGATTCTGGAAAAATTTCAATAGTTTATAGCTAACAGAAAAACGGCTGCTCGTCTCAGTTCAGTGATATAGAGGTGAAGCATTCGAGTGAGACTGAAGTTCCTTGTGTTCGAGTCTCATGTGCGGGATTGTGAATAAGCACTAATGAGAAGTCCCATTCTAGGAAGAAACGGCCGTCCAGTGCTCTCAGGTTTTCAGTGGTGCTCTAACATTGATCGGTTCATTATCTCATGTAAAACTCGACAACCCTGTACTGATAACAAACACGTAAGATAGTTTGTTTTGTTGGGATTAATCGTTATTCAAACTATTCAATATTTAATAAGTTATTTTTATGAAAGAACAACAGAAACATATAATATTTACAGTACAGAAGATCTGTAAATATGTAGTCGAATTTCAGAATTAACTGCCACAGTGGAAATTTCCGTCCAATTTGTTTATTGAATAACCAAAGTACATTCCTGATACCTATGTCCAAAACATTATCCATTAGAAGTTCTAGTAAATTTAGAAATATTGTGTTCAGTAGTCGTGTATAACTAACCATGAATAACTGCATCCCTCACAAATTGATTGTTCGAACACTGGGATTCTGTTATTTCTGTCCAAGGGACTCACTACCGATTCATTAACATGCTTACGAGATGTTATGAATCATTGCTTTTGAACTGTTTGGAACCCCAATCGATCTAATTTAAGTTCTGCACCCAGGTTCTCACGAATGTAGCTCCTTATTTTTGTTCTACCAGTGTTATTGCTTTGGTAAATACACGTTAACTCATGAATGGAGTTGGTGGAAACGTGAAAGTGGAAGCTATTGATCTTTGACCGACTCAAATTGTGTCTTTTTGTACAAGACTATCACTTTAGTTGTAGGATAAGTTCTAGCTCATGTGATTTTTAGTCTTCTGTTGTATGTACCTTTAACATCGTCATTTTCACACTTGAATTGAATAAAAGTCAGTCTTTTGTTTAGTGCAGTTTCGCTAAACGTTTTCCTCTTTAATATTCTCGTATTTGAACAACTTAGAAATCTTCACCATGTAAAATTACTAATATTAGAACGAAGAATGTTCTTTTTAATAAATGCTCTTCAGGTTCCGGATCAATAATTCAAAAAGTAGTCAGGTTTAAAATTATAGCCTATGAAGTTAGGATTGTTAAGTAAAATAAGATTAATATTAGAAGGGGTTTTTGTGGATATTATAGTAATTTTAATATCTCACAACAGACACGGTTAAACTCCTCTGGTTCAACCGCGTCTGTCGTGAGATAGTAACTCACTGAAGACACTGATGGACGGTGGCGCGATTTCGTGGATTGGTTGGAGTTAGACATTAACACCGTTGGATACTGGCTCAGTCGTATAGAGGTTAAGCGTTCACGCGCGACACTGATAGGTCCTGGGTTGGAATCTTGCGAGGAGGGATCGTGAATGCGCACTTCTGAGGAGTCCCACGATAGGAAGAAATGGCCTTCCACTGCTTCCAAATTTTCCATGGTGGTCTAGCTTCAACTGACTTATGATCTCAACTATTAAAATAAGATTGTTAGTGATGATATAACTATTATTATTATTATCACCAACTATAATTATTATGTCCGTATCACTATTAATCTTCCGAATACATGAATAATTTAGTTAACATTCACCATACTTTATTATTTCTTACTGAATTCATATAGCTTTAAACAATAAATCGTCGAACACTTTACATTTGATGTGATTTATAGTTACATTATAATTTTGTTATATCCCGACGAGAATAATGAATGGTAACTGTTGGAATCTATTTATGGACTAATGCTATACATATATGTTCATTGTATAGTGTTTAAGTAACTAAGCTATGCATATTCATCTTCCACTTATTATGAGCTTTATTTTGATCGATAGACTATTACTGCACGATTAACCATTCCTGAGTTATACCCAGTCTATTAATTACTGTTCCCCCTATACACAGGCACATTTGGCCAAATCTTGTACAAACGTTATTTTCTATTTTATGGTACGATGTGGTCTGTTTGATTGGTATATAAACCCAGTATGTTTGTGAATAATGATTCATATTGCAGAGGCTGTTATGGGTGTTCTAGGCTTAACAGGCAAGGCTAAGCAGGAAGCAGGACCCATAAAGACTCTAGACTGGTTTTATGCATCATTGATCCAGTTGATAAGTCACTGTTTTTTTATTGGTGGTATTAAGGCATTATATATTAATAGGGCACAAAACCCACGAGTACTTATCAGTCCTTCTTTTTGCCTAACCCAGCCAGTTAAGTTCAGAACACCAATTAACAGCTTCTGAAATATGAATTACTATTCTCAAACATACTGGGTTTATATACCAAACAAACTGACCACATCAAAACCATAAAATAGAAAATAGCATTTGCACAAGACTCAGCTAAATGTGGCTGTGAATGTAGGAGGCAGTAATCAATAGACTGGGGATAACTCAAGAATGGTATATCGTATGATAATAGTCTATAGGTCAAAATGAACTTATAATAAGAGGGACATGAATATGAATAGTTTAGTTACTTAACAATTCGACAATAGGAAATATACGTATCATATTGGTCCATAAATAGTTCCCAGAAGTTATCATTCATAATTCTCTACGGGATATAACAATAAAACATAATACCATGTAAAGCACATCTAGTTGAGTTGAAACTCCCTCCAACATCTCATTATCTTTAAACAACTTCATTACAACACTGTTAAACGACAATTTTTTCTTAGAAACCATTAATTTACTCTTTTTTTGTTTTTGTTTTTGTTTTTCTAAATTACCTGAATGATTCTTCTATTCATAGAAGGGTACTAAAATGAAATAGGGTTACTCCTTTCAATGTTATTTAATATTTACCTTATAATTATAGGGTAAAACAGGATTCAATTATCTATGATAATGTCTTAGAATTAGTAGTTTCTTAAGTGATAGATTTTGTGTAATTTAGTTACTAAGTGGAATTTCACTTTGATATCATCATTTGAAAAGTAAGCCATTACATATATAATGTGCTGTGTATATTTTCATATTATCATCACCATACATGTATCATGTCATCAATAATTTAGCCTGAATTCTTTGAAATTATTCCATGAATAATAAATTATTTTTGACCTACATAGTGATTGTGAGATCGGATTAAAAGACATTGAGATAAATTATGAGGGGCTTAATGAGTATTAATGCGTTGTAGACTTAATAGTGTCGTATGACGTTGCTTTACTTGGCTCTAATAAATAAGATGGGTCTGGCAAACATAATGGGGTCTATACTTCTTTAGATTTACAAAACTACATCATTAAATGCAGTCAATTGGTCGTTGATTTGAAGATGAGTGTGATACAAAGCAGTATAAATTATCAATGGCCCCCAAATACCCTGGTACGGCCGAGAGTGGAGAGAGTCCGCTCCCCCTCTCCAAATGCTCTCACATGACCACGTGTATATAGCCTCTGACAGGGAAGTCTTACTCATCGCCTTCTCGTGGCATTACTGTTGTTTACGAAATTGAGAGGACGAAAAGTGAATGTCCGACGCTTTAACCGGGTCGATGGACACGGAAAGTTTACCTAGAGGAGTTAGAAAACCCTGATTCCAAACCGATGGTGCACATGGACTCCAGTATCCTGATGGAACGAATGACGTATGAATCAATCTTTCTTTATCGACTACCATGGGACTGCATCTCCTCACGATACTCGACTGCCTTATGGATCAGAACTTTAGGTCGAAGACTCCGGGTTTGGTCCCCTCAGTAAACCACCTGTTTCAGTTTGGGCACCCGGGGAGTATCGCAGCCCTCACACAAATCAAATGAAATTAGTGTGGCGCATATATATCTGGTTCCCCTTCGTATCAATATTTATGTGTTTAAATAAATAAATAAATAACGACGTCGCTTTTCTTGGCCCTAATAAACAGGATGGGTTTGGTAAACATAATGGAGTCTATACTTCTTTAGAGTTACAGAGCCACATCATTAAATGCAGTCACTTGGTTGTTAATTTGAAGATGAGTGTGATACAAAACAGTATAAATTGTCAATGTTTTAATGTAACTCATTTAACAATACAGATCCATTTCTTCGGCTTTGAGCCTCATTTTATGTATAATAGCTAGTTATACCCCTCAGCTCCTCTAATCGAAGGAAGTGAGACTGAACTTGAATCATTTACCACTGTTCTACTAGTCACTAAAGAGACAGTAATTTTTACCGACCCTAGTGATTGGACAATACATTCTAATATAACTAATATTTCATCGTTAAAAATAGTCAACAAGAAATCTGAACCCCTGTTGCGTTTCTGTAGTTAATACTCAGAAGTGACTTAAAAGAAACAGAACCTCTGATAAACGATAGCAGAATGTTTCATATGTAAATGACTTGGAATAACGTATTCCTCAGTGATGATTGATTAAAGATAAATTTATTAGTCTCCGGCGGAACGCAGATCTTTATGAACCTCTTAAAGACAATTGAACTATCCAACTAAATGGAAATTATATTCAACTCTAATAGTGACAAGATGCTCTATCTTGTTTTCTTATGTTTAACAGATATTTCATCTAAATGTTCAGGAAATATTTTACGATTCATCTACCTCTTGGATATGTGCTAAAGTGTACAACATTGACATGAATACTTGAAAAAGGAAAAAAATCTTCTTTAGGGACATTGTTTAAACACTAACTAATTAGAATGAATATCTTAAGCTAAATGGATTAAGACGTGAATATGGAGCGCAAGCGGTGGTTTATATATTTTTCTGATGTATCTTTTTCAGGCATTACTGTGATCGCTTTTACAAATAAGCACTTTAAAGTCAGGTTGAACAGTAATACATTTTTACGGGAATGATGATTATTTATTGCTAGCGGCCTCTAAATCATCGGTAGGTTTTCTTTCTCGTGACATTTAAATAAGTGCAGTTCAACTAATGAGGGATATATTCAGAAACGATGTGATTCGATAAAAACTCTTTGCATTACGTCAGCTACTCATGTATCTCCTTTATGAGATGACTATTAGAATTGAAATAACTACTGTCTCGGCTGGATGTGACATTGGTTGGAATATAACCGAGGAATAACTCAAATCTGTTAAGTACTTAATTATCAAACACTGACACGTGTTATGTCGGAAAGAAAACCAGATTGCTTGCTTGGGTTGAATAGCGTCGTGTATGATGGAGCCGTAATGACCGAAAAGAATGTCGTATATTGGTTGAATTGAGACATTAACACCGTCGGGATCCGGCTCAGTTGTCTAGAGGTTGAGCGTCCGCGCGATACCGAGGGTCCTATGTTCGAGTCCCACATGCGGGATTGTGAATGCTCACTGCGGAGGAACCCCATGCTAGAACGTAAACAGCTGTCCAGTTCTCCCAGGTTTTAAGCGGGGGTCTAACACTGATCGATTCATAATCTCAATCAGAAAAGAAATTGTATGGTCATTCTATCTCTAGTCTCATCATCGATTTGTTCACTTATATTACTGGTAGGACCGGTGACTTATATACCAATTGATAAATGCATCAACGAACAGCAACCAAGAGCTTAACGCTTATTGGTCACCAATTTATTATTTAACACAAAATTATAGAGTTGTTTCATAAAATGTGAAAACCATACATTCAATACTTCATTTGCAAATCCTCCATCTATTGTCTCAATCTTCATCGTTCCTTGATTGCTATTACAATTACTCTCTGTGCCCGTTCTCTTCGATTCGATCTTCTCAACCTCCTGCTGACAGGCAATCTACTTCTGATTGGTATTACATACTACATATGTCTGTCAACATAGGTAGCATACACCACACACACACACACACTATTCACCCTATTATAAGATGAAAGTTCATATTTTACTTAAAGTATCACAATTAGAGTGATCAACTAATGTTTGTTAACACTGTACAATAGCTGCTAATCAAATTTAAGATATATAAAGCTAGATCAGAATGGGTTTTGTGGAGATTTCAGTATCTTTATAGTTGAAATCATGAGTCCAATTGAAGCTAGACCACCATGGAAAACCTACCAGTCTCGTGCATCTAGTGGTTAAGCGCTCACGTGAGAGACTGTTAGGTCCTGTGTTCGAATCTCGTGAGGCGGGATCGTGGATGCGTACAGCTGAGGAGTCCCAAAATAGGACGAAACGGCCTTCCAATGCTTCCAGGTTTTCCATGGTGGTCTAGCTTCAATTGAATCATGATTTCAACTATGAAAATAAAGCTAGATTTCGTGTATTTAAAATTGATTTAAAAAAAACTGTTCCAAACTTTACCACAAATCAATAATCGTATTCATTATTCTTTTTCTTTTTTGACAAAGCGAACTTCTTGTGTTTCACTTCATGAATTTCAACTCTGATCGTTGGTGATTTTTCATTCAGTTAATCTATCCTCATAATGAATATGTCAGTCAATAAAAAACAAATCGCTAATCTTAACACTGATCATCAACATATAGAAAAATGTATGGAGAAACGTTTATGGAGTGTATTCTTCGCGATATCACTTGGATGCTTTTTTGGTGGAATATTCATCATACTTGCATACAGAATAATAATATGTATTATAATGTATTTGAAAAGTAAACAATCAGTCAATTTAACTGATCCACATACCAATCTATCTCATCGTCGTAAACAAGATGGAAATGAATTTCATTTACTTCAAAAAGATACTACACCAGAAACAACCGATGAAAATTGGATTAGTTCAACGAGAGCTGAAATGCATAAAACAACACATCATACTAAGAAATGTTGTTCTCACTGTTGGTCATCTATCCAACATATTTTTACTCAAGGTCGTTTCTGGGCTATCCGACTTGTCAGTTATGATTGGATACCTGGTAGAATATTTATTGCATTATCAATGATATTTAGTTTAACATCTTTTAGTATCTATGCATATGAAGCAACAATATGGCCATCAGAAATTGAAAAATGTGGTCATAAAGGTCGAAAATTTCGTTTATTAGATTTTGCAATGAATATTTTCTTTTTATTACATTTTATTGTTCGTTTAATTGCATCAAGTGATGTATTGCTATTTTGGATTGAATGGTATTCTATATTAGATTATTTAACTATACCTCCAACATTATTTGGTTTTTTTATTAAACGAACATGGATTGGTTTTCGTTTTGTACGTATTTTTCGTTTATGTAATCTACCTGAAGTATTGAACAACTTGAATATAATCAAATCAGCATCTAATTTACGTATGTGTCAATTATGTACATTATTCATATCAATATGGTTTGCTGGTGCTGGATTTTTTAATCTATTTGAAAATACTGGAAATATTTTTGGTTCTAATACATATAATGTTAGTCAACCATTACCATATACAATTGCATTATATTATATTATAGTAACTATGTCAACTGTTGGTTATGGAGATATTGTACCACAAACATATCTAGGCAAAGCATTCATATCATTATTTATTTTATTTGCATTAGCTACATTTGCAAGTGCTATACCAGAAATAGTTGATATGTTTTTTAATGTTAGTAAATATTCTGGTATTTATCAAAAATTAGAAGGTAAATCACATATTATTGTTTGTGGTGATATAACAACTAATTCAGTGAGAACATTTTTAAATGATTTTTTACATGAAGATAGAAGAAGATCTGATGTTGAAGTTGTATTTATTAATCGATCAAAACCGGATTTACAATTGGAAAATTTATTAAGATTACATTTTTTAAGAGTTAAATATTTTAGGGTAAGTATTGAATTTTTTTGAAATTAATTATTTTAATATTTATGATTATGAATTAATTAAAGATCATGGAAAATTTGAAAGCACTGGAAGGGCATTTCGTCCTGTTATGGAACTCCTCAAAAGTGCGATCCCTCCTCACGAGATTCCAACCCAGGACCTATGAGTCTTGCGCATGAGGGCTTAACCTCTAGACCACTGAGCCGGCTGGTATCCAACGGTTATTATGTCTAACTTCAATGGATCCACGAAAGTTAACGACACATTTACCATTGTCTTCAGTGAGTTACTATCTTATAACAGACCTGGTTGAACCCCACTGATCACTGCTTCTCACTAGAACTCCAGGAAATATCTCTTGAAGATAGTCACTAGTGAGCATATAATTATTATCAGAAGAGGCTTTTGTGGAGATTTCAGTAATTTTATAGTTGAAATCATGAGTCAATTGAAGCTAGACCACCATGGAAAACCTGGAAACACTGGAAAGTCGTTTCGTCTTATTGTGGGACTCCTCAGAAGTGCGCACCCACGATCCCTCCTCACAAGATTCGAACACAGTGCCTATCAGTCTCGCAAGCGAACGCTTAACCTCTAGACCACTGAGCCCACATCCAATGGTGTTAATGTTTAACTTCAACCGATCCATGAAATTGAGCGACACATCCACCATTGTGTTCAGTGAGTTACTATCTCACAATAGACCTGGTTGAACTCCACTGATCACTGCTTCTCATTAGAACTCCAAGAAATCAATTAATTGAATGATTACAACAATAAAGCTTAGTACACATTATTTTTCATAGAACATGTTATTTAACGATGACTTACTACATTTAACCTCTGTAACAGTATACACAACTAGTTACCGAAAAGTGTATTCGAAATTTCCAGAAAGAATATGGTTTATTTTTAGTATCTTAAGTTCTATTGATTTAGTTTGTTAGCTTAAAACACTGTGATTTTGGTTACAACTAATTAAGAACAAAATTTTAGTCCACGGTCTTTACAACTGACACCGTAGACAAGTCTCATTGCTTTATTAATTGCGCGAAAACTTCAAGTCATAATGTTAGGTAGACATATAAAATCATGAAAAAGAATTTATTTATTTATTTAAACACATAGATATTGGTGCAAAGCGGCACCAGATATATATGCACCACACTAATTTCATTTGATTTGTGTGAAGGCTGTGATACTTCCCAGGTGCCCAAACTGAAGCAGGTGGTTTTCTTATGTGGCAACACCCGGAGCCTTTGACCTAAACATCTGATTCACAAGGCATTGGAGCGTTGTGAGGAGATGCAGTCCCTTGGTAGTCGATGAAGAACGATTGATTCATACGTCATTTGTTCCATCAGGATACTGGAGTCCATGTGCACCATTGGTTTGGAATGAGGCTTGTCCAACTCCCCTAGTTGGACCTTCCGCGTCCACCAATCCGGTTAAAGCGCCGGACATTCACTTTTCGTCCTCTCAATTTCGTAAACATCAGTAGTGCCACGAGAAGGCAGTGATTAGAACTTCCCTGGTTGAGCCTATATACGCGTGGCCATGTGAGAGCAAGCCAAGACCCCACTAAAGATCAGACATAGGAGATATTTATATATATTCAAAATTCACACGAATTTTCTTAAAACGAGTGATACCAAAGTTTACAATGGGTTTTCATAAATTAAATTACATTTTATCAATAAACTTAAATTCTTGTAAACTATACCTTTTTCTCAAGAGAACCCTACATGACTTTCATGTGTATACTGACTGTTAGTTAGTTCTTTGTCATATTACCATGATCAAATCTTCTGTTTGTTCTTTACTCAATAGGGTTCTGTCATGGATCATACTGATCTTCAACGTGTTAAAATGGATAGTGCTGATGCATGTCTGATATTAGCCTCTGCAACAACCAAAGATCCATATCAAACTGATGCAGCAAATATTATGCGTGTTATAGCTGTAAAAAACTTTGCTAGTCATATCAGAATTATTGTTCAATTACTTCAAACTGAAAATAAGGTAAAATAAATGTTCGATTTTGCTTGTAAATTCACACTACTTAATTTATATAAGTAGGATAAAATACTAGTTTTCAGTTTTAAGAATTTTGTTATGTTATTCTCAAACTGGTAGAACTAAATTGTGCTGCACCAAATATATTTCATGATATCAAAGTTAACTTTGTTGAAGCAACATTCACAATGAACTGACTATTCCTACCTTCAATTTCCCGATATACACTGTTCAGGGTTATCATTGTTCACATTCTATTTTATTCTTCAAAACACTGCTAGTCACTCACTTGCAGTATGGATTTGGTTTGTCTTTTGTTTGATGGGGTATTGGGTTAGATAAGTTAACAAGAAATTATGAAAGTCATCTGTGTACACTAAGTTTAGTGAGCAGACTTGAAATAATGTATGTATTTATTCAACTAAAGTTCATTAGTAACTGGACAACCAGTAAAATAATGATCATATAACTTTAATATTAAGATCTGTCGAAAAAGCATGCTAAACAACAGGCAATCTCAAATGAAAGTTAAACAACCGACTCTCTGTCTACATAAATTTTAAGACCACCCCTATCTAACAACTCTAAGACTAACATCACTCCAAACAGTCGATGGAAACTTTACAAGAGAGGACTTCTTCATACCCAAAACAAGAATCACAACTCCTTGTAAAAACTCGTCTCGCTAATACACAAAGACTAGAATATCTTTTTTCATTTAACTCAATATACATACACCAATCGAGTAGCTTTTTATTGGGGAAAATATATTAACCACATCCACAGGTTTATTCCAACTGAAACACTATCAGCAGCCTGTCCACTCAACTTGAAATTTCATGATCGTAAATCATATATGAATATTCATTTGAAATATTCTTTTCAGTCCCAATATACCAGTCTACATTATTTCCACAGAAATAAAGTCATGACCACTTATTTTCCTAAAATTGAATCCTAAGTACAAAAACGTGATGTGCATAGTTCCAGAATTTTAATAGAATCTTTACTATGTGGGACTCCCAATCAGTTTCTAGTTTCAAATAATTCTAAATACCTCAAACCAGTGTAGCGGACGCTACTCACAATGATGTTTATAGGTAGTGTGTAGTGGAACGTGGTGTCGAAGTTGCAACAGTTTTCGGACAGAGTGGAGGGCTTCGGTGCACTGAAAGTAAGGCGGTAACAGAACATTTGAAGGCTATTCGAGGAGAAGATGATTGAGATTGCAGAACACATCGGAAGATGGAAATGGACTATTGAAGGCTGTATATATGTATTATGTAAATACTTTGTAACTTCTTTCAGGAAACATGCACAACTCCTGCCTAATTTTGTGTTTTACATTTGATGGCGCTGCCCATGGAGAGGTGGGGAGTAAATATTTTTGTGGTGCATTTGGGGGCCGTTGGAGGAGTCGTTACTTGATGAGGTCTGGCTCGGATAGGAGACTTCTAATGTATTGGTCTAGTAAGGTGGAGTTGAGCATAGCAGTGGCTGTCGACGGAGAAGAGATGTGAAACCTCACAGGTACTGGGTGGATATCGGATCTAGATGGCTCAGCGTGTCAACAGAGCTACTGAAGTCAACACACTCGCAGGCTCGACATTTCGACGGGGAGTGGGGCACAGACTATTACAGAGACAGCGGTAAAGCAAGCGGAACGATGGCTAGCGTGACTTATTAGGGGGGGATGAGTGTGCCGTGTAGTAGTAGGTATGAAAAACTAGAAGTAGAACTTTCAGTGACAGAAGAGAAACATGAGGAGAAGCGGAAGAAAGATAGAAGTAGTTTGAGTAGCCAGAAGAATGGAAGAACGATGAAGCTTGTAAGAGACAGCCTAAGGAAGATGTGTTATAGGTGTATTCAATGTATTGTTGTCATACTTCACGAATGTAGTGTGCTATTTACCTAATACAATAAATTAGTTTACCCTACTCAAGATTCCGTTTATTTCATCAGAAATAAAGTCGAAACGTTCACTGCCCAGATCAATTCATTTACATTATTCAATCAAGTAATTATTTATTTATTTATTTAAACACATAAATATTGATACAAAGGGGGCACCACATATATATGCGCCGCATAAATCTCACTGGATTTGTGTGGGGACTATGATACTGCTCAGATGCTCAAACTGAAGCAGGTGCTTTTCTTAGGGATCGAAACCGCGAGCCTTTGACCTAAAGGTATGATCCACAAGGCAGTGAAGCATCGTGAGGAGATGCAGTCCCATGGTAGACGGTCACCAACGATTGATTCATGCGCCATTTGTTCCATCAGGATACTGGAACCCATGTGCACCATTGGTTTGGAATCAGGGTTTCCATCTCCCCTAGGTGGACACTCCACATCCACCAACCCGGTTAAAGCGTCGGACATTCGCTTTTCGTCCTCTCAATTTTGTAAACAACACCCGTGGTGCGAGAAGGCAGTGAATAGGACTTCCCTGACAGAGGCTATATATACGTGGCAATGTGAGAGCATTTGGAGAGGGAGAGCGGACTCTCTCTCACATTTTAAAATTGTTTTAATCCACTTTTTCATAAATAACTAAGAATCTGAAAGAAACCAGTAATATTTCATCCAAATCAATATATTCTCAAAACCTTAATGGTTTTTTACATAAGAAAGGTACACACTACAATTCTCTGCGTAAACTTGTTCCGATGACCTTAACCGTCATTAAAGATAATAAACAAATGTGTTATTTTAAGAAAGTCTCTTAAAAAAGTAAGAAAAATGGAAGTTGTACAACATTGTTCTGTATAGTTTACACTTCTTGAAGATTTGTGATTTGATCGATATGTTGAAGGTAAAGAATGTCTTCTCAATGGAATGTGGTCAATTAGTTTCTTTCTAAATTATTTAATAAGACTCTAAATAGTGTGTTATAAAAGATTGATTAGTAATCTTACAATAAATGTTTGTAAACCCTTTGGAGTGCATCACGAGGCAATCCCCAACATGGAATCCGGAAGAGAAGCGGAAAAGAGGAAGGCCAAAGAACACATTACGTCGGGAAATAAAAGCAGATATGAAAAGGATGAATGTTAACTAGAAAGAACTGGAAAGGATTGCGGAAGACAGGATTGGATGGAGAATGCTGGTATGCGGCCTATGCTCCTTTACGAGGGGTAACAGGCGTAAGTAAGTATGCAAACCCTTTGGAAGACCAAGAAATCAGTCATACGAGGATATTATCTAACAATCGCATATGAATATAATAGATGATTCATTAATGGTAATTATAATTTTTAGTAGTAACTTGACATTTGTGATTTAAGGTTCAAAAACCGAAATCAAATCGTTAGTTAGTGATTCCTGTTTGGAATACAATTCTTATCAGAATGAATTAGAATTTATAGTTTTTACCGTTCACAAGAATCTCGTTCACAATTTGCGGTTGTACAATAAATTTTATCTTATTAATTGTAAGAATTTTAGGCTCTTGACATAGGTATTCTTGTCAAATATACCTAAAAACTAATGATAGATAGGAGTACTTACTTATTTACTCCTGTTAACCCTCATGGAGGAGCATAAACCGCACACCAGCATTCTCCATCCCATCCCTGTCTTCGGCAATCCTTTCCAGTTCTTTACAGTTAACATTCGTCCTTTTTATATCTGCTTCTATTTCCCGGCGTGATGTGTTTTTTGGCCTTCCTCTTTTTCAAGTTAGGGATTGCCTCATGATGCAGTACGGTGATTTCCTTAATGTATGTCCAATCCACTTCCAACGTCTTTTCTTAACTTCCTCTTCCGCTGGGAGCTGGTTTGTCCTCTCCCATAAAACGCTGTTGCTTATAGTATCCGGTTAGTGAGTGTTGATTATTTTGCATAGACAACTGTTTATAAATACTTGTACTTTCTAGACGATGACTGTAGTAGTTCTCCACGTTTCAGCTCCATATAGTAGGACTGTCTTGAAGTTCGTATTGAAGATTTTGACAGTTGTTTTGAGTTCCATATGTCCTTCAGTTGTAGGAATGCGGTCCTTGATTTGCCAATCCTCGCCTTTACATCTGCATCCAATACCCCTTGTTTATCAATGATGCTTCCCAGGTACGTGAATGTCTCTACATCTTCCAGAGTTTCGCCATCAAGTGTGATTGGGTTGGTGTTCTCCGTGTTGTATTTGAGAATCTTTCCTTTTCGTTTGTGTATGTTGAGGCCTATTGATGTAGAGACTGCTGCTACATTTGCTGTCTTCGTCTGTATTTGTTCGTGTGTATGAGATAGGAGGGCTAGGTTATGTGCGAAGTTCAAATCTTCTAATTGGTTCTGAGATGTCCATTGTATTCCGTGCTCCTCCTCAGATTTCGAAGTCTTCATCATCCAGTTAATCACCAGAAGAATGAGGAAGGGGGTTAGGATTGCTTTACGTATTTTGTGTTAATAATTAGAAATTATTATATTGATAATGTTTAATTCAGTACTATAGTTTTAATCTGCTTTAAACTATATACACTCCTGATGTATATCTCATGAAAGTTACAAAGTATCTAAGACACTTACAATCCTTCCATTTCTTCTTTGTTTTTCTTCCTACAAGGCTTATCTATTGAATAGTCCATATTGGAATTGGGAATGTGGTGATGAGATTATCTGTTTTAGTGAATTAAAATTAGGTTTCTTAGCACAAAGTTGTATAGCTCCAGGATTTTCTACATTAGTTACAAATTTATTTACAATGCACTCTATTCGTGGATTAAAAGAAGCCGCAAAGTTTACCAAAGTTTATATTGATCCATATCATTCAAAAAATATCCATCAATCATCTTTATTACCTGATGACTTCAATTCAAATCCATTTTCCACAGTAGTATCGCATAAATCCCGGACATTAACAAAATCAATACAAGAAGGTCATTGTTCTTCAACTTCTCTTACTTTTAAAAAGGATACAAGAAAAATGAAATGGTTAACTAATTTACCCAATATGATTAAATCATTATTTAAACCAAAGCGAAATGAACAATCAAGAAAGATGGATCCAAGACTTCAATCAACACAATATTCAATGCTTACTAGATCTTCTACAATATTTGATCCAGAATCCTTAAATAATGATCCTTATCAATCATCATTATTAGATTCAAATATATGGGTTTATAATTATTTACATGGTGCTAGTATGGAAATTTATTCAGCTGAATTTTCTATAGCATTTAATGGTTTACAATTTACTGAAGCTGCTATTATATGTCGAAAATATTTAGATTTATTATTAATTGCTGTTGTAGCTAAAGTTCATAAAAATACTGAATCTTATTTGAATTCATCTAGTAACAATCATAATTCACATGATGATAATGACTATGAGGATGACGATGATGATGATGGCGATGATGGCGATGATGACGATGATGATGGTGATGATGATGCCAATAAGATTAAATACTACTTAGCTATCTCACCAACTCTAGATAAAAATGTTATTATTCATCAAGGAACTGTTGGCTTTTTCATATGTGATTCACAAGAAAATGCAAATAAAGTTACATATTATTGTATAAATTGTCATACTAATAACTCATCAACAACCAACGTTAAATCTTGCTCATGCCAATTGAAAGTACACAAGTCTAGTTCACATTTGAAACCAACTGAATGTTGTAAATCTAAAAAAGATTCTAAACATAATCAACAATTAACAACTAAGGATATAAAAACATGCTTAATCATACCAGAATTGAAAGAAGAATCTGAGAAGACATCGAACCCATCATCAGCATTACATCAGAATGATGATAATATGGCTATCATTTCTGATAAAGGTTTTAATGAATCTAATTCAAAATGTAAAACATTATCAAGTAGAAATAGTCTTCATTCAGCTTATGATACAGAAGAATATTATTCAGATGTTCATGGAAATCAACTTAGAAGATCAAGTGATACAGAGCTTCATTTAAAAAATCATACATATCATCCTACTTATGAATTTGATATTACAGGTAAATTAGTTTGTTTTATCTCCTCTACCTTACTTCAATCAATTTCTTTTCTTTCTTTGAGTGGATATTTAGAAAATGCTCCCAAATGCCCTGGTACGGCAGAGAGTGGAGAGAGTCCGCTCTCCCTCTCCAAATGCTCTCACATGACCACGTGTATATAGCCTCTGACAGGGAAGTCATACTCACTGCATTCTCGCACCAGGGGCGTTGTTTACAAAATTGAGAGGACGAAAAGCGAATGTCCGATGCTTTAACCGGGTTGGTGGACACGGAAAGTTCACCTAGAGGAGTTGGAAAACCCTCATTCCAAACCAATGGTGCACATGGGTTCCAGTATCCTGATGGAACAAATGGCGCATGAATCAATCGTTGGTGACCGTCTACCATGGGACTGCATCTCCTCACGATGCTCTACTGCCTTGTGAATCAGATTTTTAGGTCAAAGTCTCCGGGTGTGGCCCCCTCAGTAAATCACCTATTTCAGTTTGGGCACCTGGGCTTACAGAATTTGTAATCCATAATATTCTAAAACTGACATTGTAGAGGCAACATACGTCTGCATTTAACTAGTCACTTCCTACACAATATGTGACATCAATGTACATTCTTCTTGTGTTGCAAAAAACTATTGTAATCATTATCATATGAGATCAATTCTGTTGTTCCATGCACTTTCTTCAGGTCGTTTCAGTCCTATTAAATTGAGTCATTTTCTCACTATCGAATAAGTTTCATAATTTCACGTGCTGAATTATCATAATTTTTATCTCGAGATGTTGAGCATTATTGTAACCACAGTTTAATAATAACAAGCCATGATGACAAGCGTTTGGAAGGAGTTGAAACAGTCATTCAATTGTTTTGATGAGCCTCTTAGCATTCTAATCAAGATGGAACTCAGCTAACGAATCCTTATCAAAGTCAAAATCCGTGTTCTCAATTTCACAGATAACGGTAATTAGAAAAGAACTAGAGGATTAAAAGGAAAATGTTGAAGTATTTACACAGGGGTTCCACACATCATCAGAGGATGACCAGTTATGTCTTGAAATTCAGCAAGTTCATAGCGAACCTGTTGAGTCGGCTTCCGGAGAACTCTAACAGAGCCTCCAGAGGCTCATAAAGAGTCCCAACCAATCAGCGATTAATTAGAAGTTGTGTGAAGTTATGTTACTAAAATAACGAGATCCTGATTGGCTGATTAACACACTGCTACTGTGTAAACTCAAGGTCTCTTAATTACTATAAAATCCCTGTATTTTCTGTACATAAAAGGAACCCTGTAGTAAAGTGCTTCCCACACACTGTGAATTTTCTCTGGTCTTCAAGTCGGTGTATAGTTCTAGCTCGGGGGTACGGAACTAGCTTAGGGAAGCGAATATAGCGTTCACAATCGGCCAGACGTAACAGAACCACTTTGGTATCAACTAGTAATCCTAGTGAATAGACGAGAGAAATTCCGTAACTGGTTCGCCCTGCAAGTAACTGTTAAGGCTTTAAAGAGTAAACTGTTACTTTTGAATTATCGGAGTATTCAATATTAATAACATCTGGTTCAATAAATAATGACTGACATGAATATTTCCTAACATTCTTCTTTGTGTTACTTTCTTTCTTTCTTATTCTAGGTATGTATTACTATTGTGGCCGTCAAGAATTTGAAGATAATCTAATTACCTCAAACTCATTTCATAAGCAATCACATGATTTATACAATCATATTCTAGTATGTATTCTAGCTGAACCAGATGCTCCACTGCTAGGATTGCATTCATTTGTTATGCCATTAAGAGCAAGCAATTTTCATCCTAATCAATTAAAAACTATACTGTTTCTAGGTGATATAAAATTTCTACAAAGAGAATGGTCAAATATAGCTAATTTCCCAAAAGTTTATACACTTGCCGGTAGTCCATTATCTAGAGCTGATCTAAGAGCTGCGCGTATACAATATTCATCAGTTTGTGTTATATTAGGATCAAGAGGTACAGTTAAGGTTGATGATCCATATATGTTGGATAAAGAAGTGATCTTATGTACATTAAATATAAGAGCAATGCAATTTTCTCCTTTTCATCGTCATAAAACATTATCACATAATATTCTTAAACGTCGAAGCGGTTCTGAGATTCCATTGATCACAGAATTAATGACAGACAATAACATACACTATTTAGATCCAGATCATTCAGGTGGATTACAAATTGCGGCTTCATTAACTGCACCATTTGCCAAAGGCATTGCATTCACTAGTTCTGTTCTTGATGTATTAGCAAGTACAGCATATTTTGATCGTAATTCAATGACACTAATACGCCATCTTGTGACTGGTGGTGTTACACCAGCTTTAGAACAGTGGTTAGCTGAGGGTGGTGGTTTAATTGGTCATGATGACCGGTATTTCAAAGGAAAAGCCTTATTCACTAAGAATATTCAAAACATTAAGAAAGATAGACGCCCATTTCCCGGTCTCCTTGAAATAAGACAAAGACCACGAATTGAACAAATCTCTTTAACTAATTCTCGTTTAATCAAAACTGATAACAATGGTCAAATAACTTTATTTCGTAATTATGGCGATTTATTTTGTCACGCTATTCAACAATATGGAATTCTATGTCTTGGTATTTATCGTCTATCATTCAACAAATTTAATGGATTATCTCGTTTAGTTACAGTTCCATGTAGCATTAAACCAAAACTTAATTCCACTGATGAATCAATTCAATTAATAGAAACTAAGAGTCATGCAAATTGTCAAAATAATGATAAACAATTTGCAAAATTACACAGACGATTAAGTACATGTGGATTACCTATAGACAGAGTACTACGTAAGCATTCTTTACAATTAAATAGGAAATCACTCAGTATTGAGGATACCCTACAACAACAACAGCAGCAGCAGCATGATAATCCAACATCTAATCAGAATACTAACTTGGAGTTAATTGACCAACATTTTAATAAATTCGGATTAAATCGTTATGTAATATCAAATCCACCGAATCATTTTGAACTTTATCCAACTGATGTAATATTTTGCTTATGTCCATTTGAAAGTGAACTGATGTATTAGGCAGATGAATATGATGCTGGCTAATATGATCAATTTGCTACTTGATCATTTTCAGATTTTTCCTTTATTATTTGTTGTCTACTCATTTTCCCTCACTCCCAGTCTCTCGCTATTTCTGTATATGTCCATGTATGTGCTATTTCACCAGATTTTGTTTTATTTATTGCCTGCCTTTTACTCTCGAAATGTGTTTCCAGAATTATTATCTCATTTATAAATATGTTACACAAACCTAATTCAGTCACCTAATCACTTATTGATTACTTGATCGATCGACTCACTTGCTTTTATGATAACAGATGGAAATAAAACTGGAACAATATGCACCAACTTCTTCTTCCTCCTTATTCGACTAATTTATGCACATGTACATGCTGTACCCAAATGATTAGTGATATATTATTGATGAGTGAGCTATCAAAGTGCTTCCCTTCAATTTCCAAAATATCAATGCATGCTTTCCTATCTCTTAAGTGAACAGTATTGAAGACTGTTTGCACTAAAAACTTTATCAATAAACAACTTCAATGA
This sequence comes from Schistosoma mansoni, assembly GCF_000237925.1. NCBI lineage: Eukaryota > Metazoa > Platyhelminthes > Trematoda > Strigeidida > Schistosomatidae > Schistosoma > Schistosoma mansoni. The sequence goes on along the minus strand of NW_017386090.1, from coordinate 254,469 downwards.
TTCTAAGATGTATATTGAACCCATCACATTCACAATTGATTGATCCTTGGATGGTGATCGATGTAATGTGTGTCAGGTCCTTCTTAGTGCAGATAGATTCCTATAGACCAAGGACCTGTCACACATTACATCGATCACCACTCAGTGATCAATCAATTGTAAATACATCTCAGTCCTACAGGAAGTCAGTCGCGACCCGAAAGCTCAGTGTTAGTGTCTCTGAATGTGAAGCTAAGTGATATGGGATCAAATCCGTCAGGGAGCATCATTACAGGTACACCTTGCTGATAAGTGCCCAATAGTATGAAAACTATGTCCAGGGTTTCCTGTTGACTACCTTGAACCTATCATAGTTTGGCCAATTAACTGTCATAGTTTTTTAGTTTTAATAACAGACCTCCGAGTTAAATGAGATAATAAGAAAGTAAATTTATCTTGAATTATTTCAGTTTCAGTTTAGAAAGGAAAGGAGGCTTGATGGTTTCTGTTAGTCCTGGCAATGATGGTATCTCATCTGGTCCAACTTTTTTTGAAAGAGTCGTCAGATGGAGCTTCAATCACGTGTTGAGCTAATGAATCCCACTCGTTGATGATTCGATGGGAAAGTCGATATTCAACTGACAAGTAATTTGTTCTGAGCTTGTGAGCTTTTTCAAAGTGTCCTCGAAAATTCTCTGTTTTGGAAGACAGGAAAAATGAGGACATATTAGGTACGAATTTATCACCAAGTAATTTGAAAACTGTAATCGAGTTATCTCTGGTTCTTTGATATAACAACGGGAATAGGTTTAGTATAGCCAGTCGATCATTATACGCGAGCTTTGCTATACCGGGAATCAGGTTACTTGTTGTTCACTGGACCTTTTGCAAAATCTTACTTTCTTTTTTAAGCAGGTAGCCCAATGTTATTCATCATGTACGTATCTGTACCTTGATGATTAATATGCATCACAATGCACTTGGAAGTATTTGTCGGCAACTGCCAAGTTTGAGACCATTCAGATAATTTCTCCAGGTCATTTTGGAGTTCTAAGCTATCACTTCTTATCGCTCTCCACATCTTGACATCGTCAGTATATAGCAAGACCGATTATGATAGGAGACGAGGAAGGTCATTTACATACAAGAGAAACTATATTGGCCCCAAAACTGTATCCTGAGGAACTCCGCTAAGCATAGTTTCTTAGCCAGGCAACTTGGAGTTCATCCGTACTCTTTGCTTGCGCCCAACTAGGAAGTCCACATTAATAGATCGCCTCCAACCCCAACATTTCTTAACTTATATAACAGCCGGTTGTGAGGAACTTTGTCGAAAGCTTTGCAGAAGCCAATGTAGGCTACGTCTATAGGTAACTTTTGGTCTTTAAGAGCGCACCAACTTTCACGAGCTCTAACAAGTTAATGAGACGAGAATAACCTATTCTAAAATCATGCTGCTTTTCCGAAAGGATCCAGTCTTCATCGAGATATTCAAGCAGCTCTTCCTGAATAATCTTTTTTGAAATTCTAACGACCACGCTAGTTAGGCTAACAGGTCGGTAGTTCTCAGGTTTATGTCTCCTACCTGTTTTGAAGCCAAGACTTACTACTACGGAAATCTTATCTGGAAGTGAACGTGCATTGATATGTAATAGGCTTAAAAAGGAAGTATGGTGTGTAAGTAATCCGATAACGTCTGCAAAGAAGTTTTGCAATTCAGTGGTGACTGGAATATGGTTCGATTTGATTGTCAGAGCGTATAGGCTATGGCTTGAACAAGTTGTGGTGAGAGAAGGACGAGGTATTTCAGTAGGACAAAAATATCATTATTTCGGTAAGGTAAAATTATTTGCAGAAATCAATTTGGCGAACAGTTAGGATAATTCTCTCCTCGTTGTGGTAGAGTAAATGGTGAGTAACCTAGCAGTTGTATATTGTAGGTTCAGTAAAGAGAAAGCTTTTAGTTCAATCTTGCAACATCTTGGTTTCTTGCAGTTTGCCCGGTAATAGGTCTGGTTACATTGAGGTTGTGGTGGGAGTCTTTTATATCAGTTGAGTACGGTATATTTCGTCGTTTGGAAAGTGGAGTTTTAAAAATTCGCCTGTTGTTTGTACATTTAGTTGGGATGACGAAATGGTGGATCCACCAGTTCGTGTCTGTGTACCCATGTAACCACCTGTATGAATAGAAAGCTCAAAACTGGTGTTCGATAGTCTATATTTGTTTGGTTGAGCCTCTTTAACATCTTTGGTAGTGGTTTTTGAACGAGACACTTCTATATTTAATTTCTTCTCATATGATTTAGGTGTATCAATCTTAACAGTGTTTCGAAAAGCTTCGTGTTAGGATTAGATGTTTGAGTATGAGCTTCTTCTATTCTGTTGAGAGATATCGAATCGAAAGGCATAAGATCTGTGTCAACATTTACTATACATTAGTTATCTGAGGTTACAACAGGCTATGTGAAATCTGTAGCAAGTTAACATTCTTTATTGGTAATTTAGAGTACTGGTTGACAAACGATATGTTGACCGCACGAATAAGTCCTGTCGATGAACAGACTGAATCCATCACAGTTTGTATATTATTATCTTCATCTGAGGTGGAGTTTGTGTTAGTCTTTGATTGGTGGTCTTATTTGAGACTAAACGCGGATTCCTGAATTTATCAAAGCACAGATTAATCGTTTGAATTCCTTCAGTAGTTCAGCTGCTAAATGTGAAATGAACCTAACCAAGATAAGGCACGACAACTCCTGACTCTTGTACTAAAGTGAATACATTGCCGTGGACTATCCTCAAAGTTAGCTGCTCTTGGTATCGAGTAACCCACTGGTTTGAGAGTGATTTTGTCAGGTAAATTATAGAAATTCACGTTATTTCCAGAGATAAGTCGCCTAGTAACTTCGCTAGCAATAACAGATATTGATTTAATAATGTCTTCATGATCAGAAGGAATCACTTGGCATAAAGCAGAGATAGAAACAGATTTGGTATTATTCTAGCTATCAGAGTTTTCCTAGGCTTGTTCCTTCGATCGGCTACCCATTTTCATGTTAGTGTTATGCTTAATTCTATATATACGTTATGTATCAGGAGTAAATAATAACCATATACTTATTTTCAAAGTGCGTGTTATTGTAACACAATGGTCCAAGGTAGAGTAGAAAATTTGTCTAAAGTTCACACGTTCTTAGAACAGAAAAATACTCTCAATTTTAGAGAAACTATACACAACTCAGGACACATCTTAAAAACTGTGTGAACTAGTTTTTCTTCTGAGTATACTACGTGATTTCATGTTATCAAGAATTTCAATCATAGATATAATAATTTCACCTTACAAATAGATACTGCGTTATGATGAACCAATGAAAGTGAATCTTGTTGATCAGATGATACCAATGATCGAGGTCCATAATGATAGTCTATAGACAAGATAGCATACTTAAGGTAGAATATTTATAATCTAAATTCTGATTGGTAAAGTTATCAAGTGAAATCGATCAGTCGTTCAAATATATATCAGTGACATCATAGTATAAATTATAGAAAAATTCTTAATTAAGTATACTCATAAAATGGGGACATTTCTAGGACATATTTATCCAGGACTTTTCATAGCATTGATAGCATTGCGTAATCTATGGATCGAATTGAGATCATTTTATACTGAAGAGTACAATCATAACCAGTTGAAATCGAAGAATGATTTAAAGAACAATCTAAGAGAATCTATATTCTACATTGTAACTGGGATTATATGTTCTTTGAATGAAATACTTCCTTGTTTAATATATGATGAATATTATTTTGGAGGACATAGCTATCAACATATGACAATATTTATTGCGTTAATACTTTATGGTGTGATTCGAATTATTGTATCCTACAAATTACCATTTTTATCTAAGTATGTTTAATTTTGTTGTTCAATATGGATAACTATAGTTAGAAACGTTTTTTTCTTAGATCAATATATCTTATGTCGTTTTATAGAGTTGAGATCATGAGTCAATTGAAGCTAGACCAACCATGGAAAACCTGGAAGCACTGGATGGCCATTTCGTCCTGTTGTGAGACTCCTCAGCAGTGCGCATCCACGATCCTGCCTCGCGAGATTCGGACCCAGGACCTATCAGTCTCGCGTCAGAGCAATTGACTCATGATCTCAACTATATAAAATTATTAAAATCTCCACGAAACCCCCTTCTGATATCTTATGTCGATTAAGAGTAAACTTTATTCGATCTAACAGATACTAACTGTCACCAAGTGTGATCATTATATTCTATATGAACTTTGTATATTGATATAGCTCAGGGGAATGATTGTGATGGACATTTGTTCCATCAGGATACTGGAGTCCATGTGCACCATTGGTTTGGAATGAGGGTTTTCCAACTCCCCTAGGTGGACACTCCACATCCACCAACCCGGTTAAAGCGCCAAACATTCGCTTTTCGTCCTCTCAATTTTGTAAACAACACCCACGGTGCAAGAAAGCAGTGAGTATGACTTCCCTGACAGAGGCTATATCCGCGTAGCCATGTGAGAGCATTTGGAGAGGGACAGCGGAATCTCTCCACTCTCGGCCGTACCAGGGCATTTGGGGGCCCGACTTAGATTAACCCAAACAATTGTCATACTTTTTCTAGCTTTACATCGTCTCTATTATCTCCAAAATCGAAGATCATCATGATTTAAGCACAAAAAGATTGTCGACATTGTTTCACAGTTGTTACACACTTATAGCCAGGCTGTGTATAAACTTAGGATTGATGTTGCATTACCTACTGATCATTTTAAAAGTATTGTCGTTTGCAAAAATAAATCAGTTAAATCATTAACCATGATAGTTTGTATTTTCTTGTATTCGATATTGATAAGTCTATTGAATGAACATTCAATTCGATTTCCTAGCCGTTACTGATAACCTCAGACTGAATTTACATGATAAATTGAACACAAAAGGAAAGGTATAAAGGGGGAGATAGTATAGTCTGGTGATAAGGATTTATTTGACTCCCAAAATAAATCACTTTAAGTGATTTGTATGAATTGAACTGGGTTATGTTGTAGTATCAGTTTATTTGTTAAGCCCATATACTTTATCCTAGCTACTGGCCAAGCCAATTCGCTTGTCATGAGTCATATTTTGATCTTGTTAATTATTCGCTTATTAACCTTGGCTATACTTTTATATGAGCATATATGTGTACACTTCGTATCTTATTCATCATATGTCTGTCACTCATTTTTGTCCGACTATAAATGTTGATTAACGCTTGCTTAAATGGAGTTGGCTTCCCAGCCATCTCCACTGCATGTCGTTTCCGCCTCGTTCACTTCCTTCGCTTATTCGCCTGTTCACTCGCTCGTTATTATTCGCTCAGGTGTTGCTAACTTTCTGACCTGAGTTATTCGACAATAAACTGTAGTTGCTGCTATCCTTTGTCTTCTGATTTTACGCGCCGTTAAGATTAGAATTATATCGGTTATCGAAACGAACGATTAACGAATCGCGGCACTACAATGTTTAACAATAATAATTCAATACCTTACTATGTGAATGAATATGTTTACCCAATATTATGCAATTATGCATCTATAATTCT
>NW_017386090.1:221520-248672 GCF_000237925.1 Schistosoma mansoni | reverse complement strand
AGAATTATAGATGCATAATTGCATAATATTGGGTAAACATATTCATTCACATAGTAAGGTATTGAATTATTATTGTTAAACATTGTAGTGCCGCGATTCGTTAATCGTTCGTTTCGATAACCGATATAATTCTAATCTTAACGGCGCGTAAAATCAGAAGACAAAGGATAGCAGCAACTACAGTTTATTGTCGAATAACTCAGGTCAGAAAGTTAGCAACACCTGAGCGAATAATAACGAGCGAGTGAACAGGCGAATAAGCGAAGGAAGTGAACGAGGCGGAAACGACATGCAGTGGAGATGGCTGGGAAGCCAACTCCATTTAAGCAAGCGTTAATCAACATTTATAGTCGGACAAAAATGAGTGACAGACATATGATGAATAAGATACGAAGTGTACACATATATGCTCATATAAAAGTATAGCCAAGGTTAATAAGCGAATAATTAACAAGATCAAAATATGACTCATGACAAGCGAATTGGCTTGGCCAGTAGCTAGGATAAAGTATATGGGCTTAACAAATAAACTGATACTACAACATAACCCAGTTCAATTCATACAAATCACTTAAAGTGATTTATTTTGGGAGTCAAATAAATCCTTATCACCAGACTATACTATCTCCCCCTTTATACCTTTCCTTTTGTGTTCAATTTATCATGTAAATTCAGTCTGAGGTTATCAGTAACGGCTAGGAAATCGAATTGAATGTTCATTCAATAGACTTATCAATATCGAATACAAGAAAATACAAACTATCATGGTTAATGATTTAACTGATTTATTTTTGCAAACGACAATACTTTTAAAATGATCAGTAGGTAATGCAACATCAATCCTAAGTTTATACACAGCCTGGCTATAAGTGTGTAACAACTGTGAAACAATGTCGACAATCTTTTTGTGCTTAAATCATGATGATCTTCGATTTTGGAGATAATAGAGACGATGTAAAGCTAGAAAAAGTATGACAATTGTTTGGGTTAATCTAAGTCGGGCCCCCAAATGCCCTGGTACGGCCGAGAGTGGAGAGATTCCGCTGTCCCTCTCCAAATGCTCTCACATGGCTACGCGGATATAGCCTCTGTCAGGGAAGTCATACTCACTGCTTTCTTGCACCGTGGGTGTTGTTTACAAAATTGAGAGGACGAAAAGCGAATGTTTGGCGCTTTAACCGGGTTGGTGGATGTGGAGTGTCCACCTAGGGGAGTTGGAAAACCCTCATTCCAAACCAATGGTGCACATGGACTCCAGTATCCTGATGGAACAAATGGTGTATGAATCAATCGTTGGTGACCGACTACCATGGGACTGCATCTCCTCACGATGTTCCACTGCCTTGTGGACTAGACCTTTAGGTCAAAGGCTCTGGGTATGGCCCCCTCAGTAAACCACCTGCTTCAGTTTGGGCACCTGGACAGTATCACAGACCTCATACAAATGAACGAACCAGAGAAGATATGTGAACCAACTCAGATTCGTTTCGCTTTGTTCTCTACACTCTCTCACACTCTCTTCCCTATGTGTTTGAGGATTTTTACTGATTATGAACAATATACTATCTGTACAACTGTTTCTGACTTTTGAATAATCTCAAGTAAATTCATAATATTACCAGGAGATTTGGCCTGCCTTAATACTCAGTCAACGGAATATTATCTATTGGAGTCAGATATAGAGGAATTAACCTCTGCAGATATCGTACTGTAGAATTAGTTGATTCCAATAACATCGGACGTTAACCTTTATCTGCACATCCTGTTTAATAAATCATAAAATTATTACAATCGAATCTATCTATGAAGATATTATTTATTTACTGTTTCATTTTAGGCAAATTTCTGATTTTTTTTACCTTCTGATGGGATCTGCCATATACTTTATGCTGACATTTCATCTACACGGACGAACTCCATTTGATACACATGTACATAATATTTTGATTCAGACAATATTATTCACAACTATATCATATTTTGTAGAGATTATTTCCAATTCTAATCTTATCTTCAGTTTGATACATAAATTTTGTCTCATTTTAACTGGTTCATGGCTTTGTCAAGTAAGTTCTACAGTTTTATCATTTTTAAAAATATGTCAAGAGATTTATCTCATAGTGTTATATCCCGTGGAGAATTATGAATGGTAACCTTTGAGGACTGTTTATGGACCAATGTGATATGTATATTTCTTATTGTATAATTGTTAAGTAACTAAAGTATCCATATTCGTGTCCCTCTTACTATAAGCTTCATTTTGACCTATAGACTATTATTATACGATTTACCATTCTTGAGTTATCCCTAGTCCATTCATTACTGTTCGCCCTATTCACAGCCACATTTGGTCAAATCTTGTACAAATGTTATTTTCTATTTTATTGGTACAATGTGGTTAGTTTGTTTAGTATATAAACCCAGTATGTTTGAGAATAATGATTCATATTGCAGAGGCTTTTATTGGTGTTCTGGACTTAACTGACTGGGCTAGGCAGAAAGCAGGACTGATAAGTACTAAAGACTGCTCACACGGCTTTGTGTATCATTGGGTGATTAATGAATTCACTGCTCTCCAATTGGGCGGTCTCATAATGTTCATGCATACAAACAGGGAACGTACGCATCACTCACACGATATAACACAAAGTAATAACATTGAGATTTACATGAGTAAATGAATTGATTCCACTTAGATACATGTCATTATCTTTATGAATCATACAATCTCCAACACTAATATGATCAGAACAAGTATTTGACTTACTTCTCTTTAAAAAAGTGAAATTGCGGTATGTTATATCTTGTGAACTTGTGACCCTATCAGTATGTGATGATGCCGCCAATTAGGAGAACAGTGACTTATCAACCGGACCAATGATGCATAAAGCCCGTACGAGCAGTCTAGAGTCTTTATCGGTCTCTGCTTTCTGCCTAGACCTGTCTGTTAAGTCCAGAACACCGACCTCAGCCTCCGTGATATGAATCATGTATTTCAAACATACTGAGTTTATATACAAACCAAACAAGATTTAGCCAAAAGTATCCGTGAATGTGGGAGACTGTAACTAATATACTGGGTATAACTCAAGAATGGTAAATCGTATAATAATAGTCTATGGATCAAAATAAAGCTCATAATAAGAGGAACATGAGTATGCATAGCTTAGTTACTTAAGGACTATACAATAAAAATATGTGTATAGTATTAGTCCACAAATAGCTTCCAACAGTTACCATTCATTATTCTCATCGGAATATAACAAGGTGAACGTTCAAAACTAAAAGAGGAAATAAGAGAGCATTATTAATTATAAATAAATTAAAGCTAGACCACCATGGAAAACGTGGAAGCATTGAACAGTCGTTTCATCCTAGTATGGGACATGGATGCGCACTGCTGAGGAGTCCCACAACAGGACGAAACGGCCGTCCAGTGCTTCCAGGTTTTCCATGGTTGGTCTAGCTTTAATTGACTCATGAATTCAACTACTGAGTAGAAATAACCAAGTAATTACATTGTCATATATCATAAGAAATTTGAGAAGAACTTATGAAGTTGTATTATTCTACAGTTTGTGTTAATCCTGTTGTGTCCAGAATTATCAACGAGATAAATTGCACGAAATTGATATCAACTTCATTTCCATAACACATACACTAGAAAGTGAGCTTTCAGCTTGTGAAATTATGTACAAGATCCTTGTCATGATTCCACATAATTTAACCATCTTGATCACGCAAAGCACACAACGTAAATTGCTCTGACACACTTAAAGTAATTATAAATCCAAATAGGTTGTGCAATACACAAAATCGAGTGTTCTTTTTATCGTACCTATTGGTGAGTGTTCACCAAATAACCATTCGAATTTCTTATGGTGTGTTTCTCAATAAACGAGAATCACCTTAACACACCACACAACATTTGTGTGCTCAATTAGTCTGGATTGTTCGTTGAGGACCATAATGACAGAACTTGTAATGTTATACGATAACGTAATTGAATTGTATACTATCATATGTTGCAGAATGTTGAATGTGGATAAAATCCATTAGTAATTGATGAATGGGTTTGGGATCTTCTCAAAATATTGAAAATGAATTGTCTTTAAGCTGTGTGTGCATCCAAATACTTGAATGATAAAAAAAGTTATATCGGAAAATTTTTAAGTGTATTCAGTAGACTATTCTGCCCGATTACTTCAGTGATTGGAAAATACTTAACTTACTTACTTACATCTGTTACCCCTCGTGGAGAAGCATAGGCCGCACACCAGCATTCTCCATCCAACCCTGTCCTGGGCAATCCTTTCCAGTTCTTTCAAGTTAACATTCATCCTTTTCATATCTGCTTCTATTCCCCGACGTAATGTGTTCTTTGTCCTTCCTCTTTTCCACTTCCCTTCCGGATTCCATGTTAAGGATTGCCTCGTGATGCAGTTTGATGATTTCTATAATATATGTCCGATCCACTTCCAATGTCCTTTACTAACTTTCTCTTCAGCTGGAAGCTGGTTTGTCCTCTCTCATAAAATACTGTCGCTGATGATATCCGGCCAGTGAATGTTGATTAATTTGCGTAAACACCTGTTTATAAATACTTGTACTTTGTTGACGATGGTTTTAGTAGTTCTTCACATTTCAGCTTCGTGCGAAAATACTTAACCCACTTACTTAACTCACTGTAATATCACTACCCAAGTTTTGAAAGGCTGCTTGGATCGGAGATGTACAATCCAGTAGGAAAAAGCAAAGCCACAGAATAATGTGAATTGAGTGAGTGATCTCAAAATCAGTTCTCATGCAACATATCAAATAGTTTAGTGTTACGTTCAGTGGTCCTCTGATTCAAATATATGTACACATGTTTTCTGTAGGTATGCCTAACATAAAAAGGCTAAGAATGGGAAGGAAGCTGAAATAAAACAAACTGAATAAAGTGTACACAAAATATGAGTAAACAAAAGTCTTTTCTTTTTGACCCAGATTAAGATTAATTTTAAGCTAAGGGCTTGTGAAAGTTCGTAACCGACTTCATTGAATAGCACGTTTTGTTTATCGTCTCTCATCTACCAATTGGACTTTAGTTGACATGTGAAAACAGGAATATGGTATGGCTGAATTCCCACGACCTATCATTTCATGATTACAGGAAACACTGATGATTTTTCTATTGCTTTATAGCAATGTACTATCTAAAAAAGTGCTTCGTTAAAGATAGAGAAATATGAAACCCATCTATCCTACCGAGCTTTATTTGTCCTAACAAATCAACTTCTTACAAAGTATAAACAATAGGTAAGAAGGGCGATTATTTTGTTGTGATTTAGAGATAAATACTTCAGTAGAAATAGCATGGTCATGACTAGATGTAAAATATGTATCGAAGTGATTACAGAAACTTCAGGTAACAAGTAACAACTATATTGAGGATTTCAATTAAATATCTTGGTCAAGTAGCATATTTCATGACTTCTTACTATTCGACCAGTTGCAGTCCAAAACATCAATGGGAAGATTCAAACAACACAATACTAAGTGAATTTAAACTTCACCCCATTGCACAAACAAGTGGCTATCAGGACTGAGTGGCCGAGTGGATAACGAGATGGCATTTGAAGCGAAAGGTACTGGGTTCGAGTCCCAGATTGAACATCAACCCTGAGATGCAGGTACATCCATTTGACGAGTCCCAAATAGGACTTGACGCGCGTCCTGGACTCCACTGCTAGCCACTATCCATCTTTGTTTATTCGCTTTTTAGTTCAAAATAATCCTTTTTAGCTTTCAATATTTGCTTGTATTCACATAATTTTAATAATGATACACAATTTGTATTTATTTCTTGATAATTAGATTGGATTCTACCTTTATCCACCATGGAGTTGGTTAAATGTTTGGGATCAGAATGATATCAAATCCATTATACATGCAAATAACATTTTCTCATATCATATGATAATGATCTGTTTGACAATAATCATAATGATGTCTATTTTAAGTTGGAAAAATCGGCGTACAATACAACTGTCTCATCGTTTTTCTTCTGAACATAATCTACAAAGATCCTCTGTGAAACAATTTTGTTCAATGACCAGTTAACAAGTATCAAGTCATGATTATAAATTTGTGAAATTCTTTTGTAAACTTCCAATCTTATTGATAGTTAGACCTATTGAAGTATCTTCAATATGATATTTCAAGGATTTATTGTGAACGTTGTTCTTTTTCCCTTATTACTAAAGTTTCAAAAGTTGTTAAATGAAGTCAAGAATTATGATAACTTGTTTGCTTGTTGACAATTCATGAAACTTTACTAGATTCTTTTGTATTAGAATGCATTATTTGAAATGAAACTCATGACTTTATTAACTCTGTTAAGCAAAATAGTGTTTTATAAGCAAAGATGAATAGTGGCTAGCAGTGAAATCCAGGTCGCGCGTTTCATCCTATTTGGGACTTGTCAGACAGATGTATCCGTATCTCAAAGTTGATATTCACTCTGGAGCTATCAGGACTCAGTAGCTTAGTGGATAACGCGATGGCGATTGAAGCGAACGGTATTGGGTTCGAGTCCCATAGTGAACATCAACTCTGAGATGCAAGCACATCCAGCTAACGAGTCCCAAATAGGACGAAACGCGGGTCCTGGATTCCACTTCTAGCCACTATCCATCTTTGCTTATAAAGCTTGTGACTTCAGGCAATATCGAGGCAATACGTATAGGATGCACATATGCCAACAAGAGACTGATCAATTGAAGTCCGAAATAACAATCGGAAGATATAAGTAAACAACAACAAGTGAATATAATGTTTTGTTGTGTAAAATGATCGGTTATAACTTTTCATTTACATATCCAATTGACTAGTAATTAAATGTGAATATAATTAGTCATTCCTTAAACAATATGTGACATTCACTTTGTATTGCAAGGAAACTATAGTAGTCGTTATCATACTAGATTAATTCTGTTGCCTCATCCGCCTTCTTCCAGAATTATTATCTCTAAACGTCATTTATAAATATGTTACACAAACCTAATTCAGTCACCTAATCATTTATTGATTGGTTGATCGATAGATTGACTTGCTTTTATGATAACAGATGAAAATAAAACTGGAACAATATGCACCAACTACTTCCTCTTCCTTATTCGACTAATTTATGCACATGTACATGCTGTACCCAAATGATTAGTGATATATTATTGATGAGTGAGCTATCAAAGTGCTTCCCTTCAATTTCCAAAATACCAATACATCATTTGCTATCGGTTTAGTAAACAGTATTGAAGATTATTTACATTGAAAACTTTATCAATAAACAACTTCAGTGATTCTCAGATGTATAGCAAACCCATCACATTCACGATTGATTGGTCATTGGATGGTGATCGATGTAATGTGTGTCAGGTCCTTCTTAGTGCAAATAGAATCCTATAGACCAAGGACCTGACACACATTACATCGATCACCACTCAGTGATCAATCAATTGTAAATACATCTCAGTCCTACAGGAAGTCAGTCGCGGTTCGGATAGCTAAGTGGTAATGTCTCTGAATGTGAAGCTGAGTGATACGGGATCAAATCTGTCAGGGAGCATCAGTTCCCTCAAGATTACAGGTACACCTTGCTGATAAGTGCCCAATAGTACGAAACCTATGTTCAGGGTTTCCTGTTGACTACCTCGAACCTATCATATTTTGACTAATTAACTGTCATAGTTTTTTAAAGTTTCAACAATAGACCCCCGAGCTAACTAGATAATAAGAAAGTAAATTTATCTTGAATTATTTCAATATAAAGATTTCAAGACATCAAAAAATATTCTAACAGTAATTCATCAGTGGAAAGTGGTTGACTAAATGATGATTGCTTGTAAGTAAGTAAGTTATACATAAGCAAATTATAGATTATAAGTCCTAAGAAAACATGAAACAAATAATTTAGGAAGTAGAATTGTATTATTTTCAGTCAGCATATAAAGGCTTTCTATAATTTTAAGGCAATTTTCATCACAAATCGAAATCATCCTACAAACAATCGGAAATAAGGAATTATTGGATAGTTGTTTCATTCGAGTGGAGTTCGGAACTCATAAAGAATGCTCACATACAATACCACCTGGGATCTAGCTCAGGCCTCCCAACGACCAAGTTACTATTAAACTGATAAGTTGACATCGAACTATTCAAATATTCATTTCCAATCAACTCATTCTCTTACAAACCTAATGTAGGTGTGCACTAAGTCTGTCACTAGAGTAGAACTCAAATGCAACGCACATATTTCTAGAAGACACTGTTATCAGTGAAATGAATACAGGTGAAAGTATGCATCTATAGCCCTCAACAACAGAAGTAGCGGGAACACGAATATTTCGAAGGAAACTGGAGCTACAGATGATGGTCGTGGTTGCAGTTTCAGTCCACAAACACCTACATCTCGATTGCCTGTACTGACTGAGTTAGAAATACAAGCACACAGACTCCGTTACACCATAAGGATATCAAGTTTTGAGAGGTGAAGATGATACCTGTCAATTCATGCACTGGATGACATAATTAAAATATTGTACGGATTCACAAACCCACAAATGATTCACTATCATGATAATGTTTGATGAACAGTGTTGCGATGAGTTGGCCGATAATTATTTGACTCAACTTATCAAGCATACTTCTGATGTTTGGATGCAATTCACAACAAGTGGGAGTTACTCGGACGAGTCTCCATTACTTATTCACTAACAAAAGCGTAGTTGTGTGTGTATTTAACATTCGCGACAAAATTTTTTTGAAACATTCACTGATCAATACATAACTGGTCTAAACGACAACTCGACCGTTTATCATTGCACATTTAATATGTGGGGAGTAGTGTAACGTCGTGTGCTATATTACACCTACATAGCTTATTCTAGTTTCTGGACAAGCCAATTCACCTATAACGTTATGAGTCATATTTTGATCTTGTTAATTATTCGCTTATTGACCTTGACTATTTTTTTATATGAGCGTATGTGTATGCACACTTCTTATCCTACCTATCACATGTCTGTCATTCATTTTAGTCTGACTATAAATGTTGATTAATGCTTGCTTATAACGAGTTGGCTTACCAGCCATCTCCCATGTATGTTATTTTTCCTTCGCTCGCTAACATTCACTCATATGCTCACTGCCTTCTAGCCTATGTTATTTGTCAATAAAAATGTAGTTGCCGCTTCCCTTTGTCTTCTGATATTATACACCGTTCAGATTGATATGATAACGGTTATCGAGACGATCGATTAACGAAGCACTCCACTACATATTGGTTAGCCCGACATGCGAACACGTAACAAAATTGGATGCCTCGCCGAACGAACACTCAACATATTGGTGAGCTGTATTTGGAACACGCAACAGAATTGGCGACCGCAGCGAGCGAACACAAATCAAAAATGGAACCGTCGACGACATATTCCGTTATGATTCAAATAACCATCATATGCTCATTATTACAATAATGTCATATCATCATCTAACGTGGAATTATTATTTTTGTTCGTAATGACAGTAAACTATGACATTTACGCAGTCAAATTATTAGCCGAACAAATTATAATTATATGGACATTACACGTTATGATATTCAAAATCGACTGGATTATTTTTATTATCCAGTGACGTAAAATCCTCCTGATTCAAGTGAGTTCGTTCCAGTTTTTTTTCATGTCATTTTCGGTCTAGTATTACACTCTATCATAGACATAAGTTTGGAGTCATACTCCCGATAGTAGAAACTTATGTTCTCGATGCAACTAATGTTCGTTCATTTCATTGGTACGCAGCAACCGTCGTTTCCTACATTTTCAGCGACAACCTAGACCGAACTTCCGCAAATTTTGTTTCACGATGATCCCTACTTTAATGTTTATACACAAACCGAGTATTCGACGCCGCATTACCATCCGATTAGTAATGATTATGTTCATATTATCTATTCATTCACATGTATAACTGAATGCTGCATCATCCATTACCTATAAACACGCCACTAGAAATATAATTAAACCTGTTGTGTTTGCTATCCTTGGTTAAAAACAATGGTTTGAAGGATATTTCACTAGTTAGGAATCAATATTTATATTTATTTCCTGTGAAAATAACAATTACCTAATTCGTGACAGTTTACATGCACAGTCAGCTTGATGTAGGCTGCGTGTTCGTATCACGTCGGGCTCACCAGTGTAGATCATCAACGTTGATGATCTATGTCGAATGATTGGAGGCCTACTCGAGTTGGACGGGGATGGTGTAACGAATAAGCTAACTTCGAAGTTACACCTCGCGACCAGCACCTTACGTGGATTCCCCCATCGACGTATCAAGGGACCATAGATGCTCTGAACACTGTACAACACAAAGGAGGTTATTACAGGAGTATATTAGTTAAAGTAGATACAAGCGAAAGTAGAACCACTGCCGCATGGGCCAGTCCATGGCGCATGATTGACTGATGCGCGTTGACTGTCCTTGACCTTGACAAGGATCGATGATATGTTCGAAATTCAGTGACCCAACTGCCGGATGATTTGGCTAGGGTTCAGTGACATTTCACTGGCCCTACAATGGCAACATCAAATAGAGATGACAGATATATGTGATATTATATTGTTGGAAGTGTTCGAAGTTTTCAAAGATTGTTTAGGTGGTACATTTTTCACATGTATTACAGCAATATATTAAGTCAGTCGGGAACTACTAATTCTCTTGTTAAGTGGACATTCTGTTGATGCATGTTCAGTGTAGTTGTAAAATTCGACACCAGTAATTTTTTTCATTATTCTAGAGATAACTAGAATAGTATTAATAGACCGATAATTGTTCATCTCAGCGTTATCTAAAGATTTGTAACATGTTATGATGTGCGCGGTTTTCATCATTAGGGGTAAGTACCTGTCTCCAGAGTGAGGAAGAAAGAGAGAGTGTGCGTGTGTGTGTTGAAACAGCTTTAGATGAAGTAGTGGAACATGAGATCAATCATAGTTATAGAGAATGGGTGAAATGCCATCTACAGCATGACTGTCTGAGGCCTTATGGGAGTTTATAGCTTTACTAATATTTAGATTACTGAAAAAAAAGCTTTATGGAGTTACAATTTATTAGCCAGTATCATCTAGGAATTCGTTATTGTTCTCAAAAAATACCACTGGAGAGTTTTACAACTGTTTCAGAGTCGTTTATAAATGTGCCATTATACAGGATATATGGTTTATCTGCATTTTCAGATGCTTTAATGCGTTTGTAAGGAAAGAGAATTGGTCTTTGTACTTTTTAACTAATACTATGTGCTAATAAATTCTGATTAATGACTTTCTCAATAATGCTTTTTTTATAGTTGAAATCATAAGTCAATTGAAGCTAGACCACCATGGAAAACCTGGAAGAACTGGACGGCCGTCTCGTTCTATTGTGGGACTTCCCAGCAGTGCGCATCCATGATCCCGCCTCGCGAGATTCGAACCCAGGACCTACCAGTCCCGCGCCATAGCACTTAACCGATAGACCCCTGAGCAGGCATCCAACGGTGTTAATATCTAACTTCAACCAATCCACGAAGTTTGAGCAACCGTTCACCTTTTAATTGGTTAAAAATTATGGTTATTTGTGCGACTGATGTAAAATAATTTAACTCATAGTAACGTTTCTGCAGACATCCTAATTTATCACGATATTTAGCTGAGATAAATAATTCGTTTGGCTTACTTATTCCGTACGTTCTGAGGGATGAGCAGGAGTCTAAACACAAGTTAGTGATCTGATAGAATTTCTCAATCACATCCACGAGACCATTAATAGAGGGCAAGGTGTGTCAGTCTGAATGTCTTAACGGAGTATGTAGGAGGTCCTAGTCAGCATGTTCATAGTCCGCATATTGATTGGCTTTTTGTATGGGATGGTTATTGATGGTTATTAATGGGGGAGATAGAGAGAGCACCAAGTACTGTCTTATGGTCACTGCATATTTGTATGGACAGTGGAATGACGTTATGTGTTGTTAGGGAACGAACCCACAAGACCAACAGTGCAAGTTAATTGTTGCTGATAATTCACCGTTACATTACTGACCATTACCAATATTCCGGTTTATTCCAGGTTAAACAAAATCTCCTTTGATGACCTGCGATGGTAAAAAAGTTAGTCACACTCAAAGTCGCCCACTGTTTCGTTTAAATGACCCTGAACGACCTGGTAGGAGGCGGTCATCCCGTATTTCACTTGCCATGGGCTTGTTTGGTTTCTGTCAATTTGCATGAATTTAAGTCCCCTCATATATAATTAGTCTTTTCCTGAAGTGAAATCACAAAATCATAGGGGAAATCACCAATTAGTCTCTCTCTGTTTCGTAGTGTAGACGTCTCAATTGTTGCTTTGTAACTTGATCTGGGATACCAGTTGCTCTACTAAAAGTCGATAGGGTCTAGAATAATTTAGCAGTTCTAGATACGCAAAGTTTGTGTAAATCATTGTTTCACACAAGAATTAAGACTAGATGTTAAATAACCCGTAAGTTTTAAATGTTAGTAATACTTTCCTTAGTTGATTGTGACATGTATATTCGGTGATCTTTATAACGACAAAATAAAGATCACATATTTTTCCCATTTGTCACATATTATATGAAACTACATTTATATTCGATATCTATTGTTTCTCTGTATCAATGGTAAAGAAACGTATATAATTGTTTGGTTATATGTACTATTAATACACTACCGTGATTGTTGGAATATAAACGCTATCTCAGCCGTCTATTCTTCTGCTTTATTGGCCACGGCCTTTGATTGAAGATTATAATAGTGTTATAACATCCTTTTAGGCCTTCCCACACTACGTTGTAGTTTTGACCCGGATCATTATTAAATAATACTACAGGACTTAATGTTCTTCATTTTGCCATTGGTGCCATCACGTGCAGAGGAACCTTTGTTAACCAAGTGAACTTATTTGTGGTTGTTATCTGAGAGAGCAGCTTACAAGTGACATTCATTTCATAACAACTGTTACCGTTTTGTTGTTCAATATACCGTTTTATATTGTAACTGTAATTTGTTACCTTTTGCGTTGCTCATAGACATACGCTTAGGTATACAGTGTTAATTTGTGGATGGCATCGAGTCTCGATTGGCTATGATCACCACTACAGTAAGATTACGCGCCCAAAAACGACTTGGTTCCTCCGATAGGTCGTAAACCAGAAGGCTGTAATTGGTCCAGATAAGGTGTATTTATTGGCGATCCCGTGGTATCAAAAGAATACCGAGACGTGCCAAAGGGTACAGGCAATAGGGGCAGAGCTTAAGAAAATTCGAACGAACAAGATGGACGACGGAACGAAAAGAGATTTTGACACAGTTAAACAAAACGAGCACAGTAAAACAATCACTGGTACAATTGGTTATAATAATTGTTCCCATTATACCAATCGCGTTCTCGTCCAGCAAAGCAGGCCACTACAAATTCTTTTTAGTATATTATGGGTAACTTTGCATATTGTTATATCTTGAGCAGGCTCTTTTGCTGGGTTTCACCACAAATTAGTAAGATATTATTGCGATAAGTAACTGTTTTTTCAATAATTACCCGGAGCTATTTGTAGTGTTTCATGTTCAAGAGATATTTCAGTAGACATAATCGAGGCGTTCCAACAATATAATAGTGAACAGTTGTTTCGGAACCTGGACTGAATCCGATAGTATGCTAAATAAGTTCCAAAAAGAAGGAAGAGAATAATTTTGTCCCCACACAGACTACCCATACTCATCGTATTCATGTTGAAAGTACATCAATGAAAAACTTGGGATTTAAATATGTGTTCACAGTGTTACATTTGGTAATATGCGTAAGCTACAAGGTCTAATAATGAGTCGAAAACCGTTAGAACTTTAGGTACTATGTGACTTTTAAGGTCTACGTTTCTGAACTGCCAACCAATGTTCCGTGTAACTTTGGACGGTGAAGATTATGTCATAAAATCGTTCTAGATGCATCACAATCATCCTTGTAGTAGTGTGGTGTTTGTATGAACTAATGATTTCTTTGTAGTTGATGACTACCTTATTTCGAATTTTAAGTACAATACATTCATTTGTGCCCACCCAGTTTTATTCGCTGTAAATTTCCCTATTTCGGGTATTCTTGACTCGTAAAATAATTTGAAATTATTTAGGATATAACTAGTGAGCAGGTCACTTCTGCTGATTTGAAGACTATGATAGTTCAACTCTCCGCAGGCAACTGTTTATAAGTATATTTCAAGTTGTTCCATAATAACACAAGAGTTTCATTCCACATGCGAAGCAAACAGTACGTACAGATTAAACGAAGCCAAAAAAAGTACAAATGACAGATTGTTGAGAAGTATAGTAAGCGCTTTGTGATGCTAGTGGAGAAAAAGACGACAATTTTTACCAAATAATCATTACTAACTAGGTAAGACTTCAGTTTCTCCAGCGCTTACTTTTGTGTAGTCTGCCTTTCTATAGGAAACGTGACTCGGAATATAAGTGAGTATGCGGAAGAGTCAGGATCTGTTTGCTATAAGAACTTATTTATGGCTGTAATTTTAACTTCACTATATATAAAACTTGTAAACTGATTTTTTCTGTATCAAATAATGCTCTTCCTTTACCAATAACAATGATAAATAAATAAACTCTTGCACAATTTTTATTTTTGTCCTCATCGCAGTTCCATGGGTAGGTATATCGATAATCTTAACGGGCAACTGTTTTTGACGATTAAAAGTAACTAAATGTTCGCTTTGTAAGTGTCCGCTTCGTTACAAGAATTCGTAAGTGTTGGGATGGCTTCCGAGAATTACGACAGAGCTTCCAGAGGCCGCAATGGAGCCTTAGTGTTTCCATCCAATCAGAATGTGATGGAGCTATCTAGAATATCAACGTGACATTCTACGATTGGACAGTGGCATAATATGAGTCTTTGGAGATTGGTTGAATTATATTGATGATACAACAAATGCTAATATATATAAATACCAATGATTTTCCGTACGTTTTTATTCTTACCCAACAAGCACTTCTGTCATCTGATTTGTGGCTGTTGGGTTCTATACGTTGGAGTGCCACAGTTGTATACCGTATTCTGCGTTAATCAGGTAGTGAATACAGCAGTAAGTACTGCGTCAGTTTAGAAGTTTCGCCAAAACGTTGAATCGTATATATACGTTTCTTATCTGTGAAAGTATATTCCGGTGAATACCAGCATTATTTATGGCGTGAAATAATACGGACTTTCATCAGACTTTCATGGGATCTGAGACGCTACTCATTCTTCACCTATAGTATGCTTTTGCAAAATAGTCTGGCGATTATGTATTCTTGTTATATGTACATTTAAACAAATCATTAATAATAATTTATTCTCAAATAACAGTTTGTTACATGAGGCATGCCGGTTTACAGGTAGGATGAAAGTGTTAAAGAAGTTACAATTTTCACTGTAGAGAATTACTCAGCTGGGTTGATATTTTATAAGATATGAATGTAAATGGATTTCGTAAGAAATATGAATAAGCATGGAAGTGGTCAATACCAAACACATTTATAGTAAACTTGTAGATTGTTCTTTCTCATACTTCTCCATATGCAGAAATTCGTTATGTTGTTCAATGGTGTAGATAAGTTTCAGCCTTTCAATCAGTTGACAGAAGCTGAAGGTTACATGTCAGAGAATATACGGATAGCTTCCTAGCATAATCAGTACAGTTCTGTAAATCAACGAATCGATCATGAAATGAACGGTTAAACTTTGTTATGAGTGTCAAATTTAATAAGTAAATGGGATAGCAGCCAACCGAATGTAGTTGCAAGTGTCTTATTTTTTGTAAATAATGCCTTTCACTTTCATACTCTTCTAGAATTCTACCTAGACATTAAGTATATGCAAACGAATTGCAGGCATCAAGTAAACTAATTCACAAACTTTAATTAGTACCATGAAATTTGAAAAAAATTCGATTATGGTGTTTGTAACAGTGACAGAAATTCATGGTTTGGAATGATGAGAAAGCGTAATTTAGATACTACTCATCCATATGGATTAGGTCTCTGTTTATAATTTGGTCAGTGGTATCAGATCCTGTTTACATAAATTTACCTGTTAACTGTATGACAGACACATTATAATTTAGTATTAACTGGTAACATGGTTTACTTTGTAGTGATCGGCTTTTCTCGACGAGAACACGATTGGAATAATGGAAACAATTATTATTATAACCAATTGTGCCAGTGATTGTTTTATCGTACTCGTTATTGTTTAACTGTATCAAGCTCACTTCTCGTTCCGCTCTCCATCTTGTTGGTTTGAACTCTCTTACGCTCTGTCCTTTTCGCCTGTATTCGTTGGCACATCTCGGTATTCTTTCGATAGCATGAGATCGCCAATAAATATACTCTACCTGGACCAATTACAGCCTTCTGCTTTGCGAGTCATAAAAGAGACCGAGTCGTTTTTGGGCACGTAATCTCATTGTAGTGGTGATCATAGTCAAACACGACTCGAAACCATCTACAAATTACCATGTTTGGAACAAACATGCGTCGGTTTACTTGTTAAGAGTTTGTGACTAATTAATGTGACATTTACAGTGATGTCATATTTAATTGCTGTATGTGTTCGGAAGGCGGGCAGAAAATGCCATCAGCGCTAATTATTGCTCACATAATTTTTCCGCCTCATATAAGTTACATATTAATATAACAATTCCATCAAAAACGATGGTGCTTTTAATGACCAGAATTGCTTGTGTTTGTATATTAGAAACTTTAATACTGTTCAAAAACAGTTTGACGTAAATTCATTTGGTATTATTTATGTGAATCTTCCCATTGATGTTTAGAACTGCAATTGATCAGTCTCTTATTTGCATATATGTGCATACTGTGCGTATTGCCTCGATATAGCCTTAATTCACAAACATTGTAGGCAAAGATGGATAGTAGCTAACAGTGGAATCCAGGACGTGCGTCAAGTCCTACTTGGGACTCATCAGCTGGATGTACCTGCATCTCAGAGTTGATGTTCACTATGGGACTCAAACCCAGTACCTTTCGCTTCAAAAGCCATCTCGTTATCCACTCAGCTACTGAGTCCTAATAGCCCCAGAGTGAATATCAACTCTGAGATGCAGGTACATCCTAGCTGACGGGTCCCAAATGAGATGAAACGCGCGTCCTAGATTCTACTGCTAGCCACTATCTATCTTTGCTTATAAAATTTGACGTAGAGTTGTTTTAACCTTCATATACTAAACAGCTGCCATGCATCTTTGTTTGTCAGCATCACTTGAGTAACAAATTATATGTTAAGGGTTTCTAGAGCTCATTTTTATATTAAAAAATCTGATTATGGTCTACCTATGACTTGATATATAGTGCATTTCTTTTGCTTGAATTTGTATTAATACAAATAATCACATTAAATTTGACTTAACATTCACACACTGACTTGGAAGATTTAGTCTAACCGTCGAATACTTGACGGATGAGTGAAGGGCAATAAAGGTCAACGCTCGAGAGGTCATCCGTAAGGCGCACCTTGGTCATGCAGCTGTGGTCGCTTTGTACTTCGTCTTTATTAACACTGGATATATTGCTGATTCCGTAGGCCTCCTTGTATTCCTAAACGTCCCTTGCAAACAACATCACTGATCACTAAATGGGGCAATTCAGTATAAAAATTGATAGGATTTCGGTGTAAGATCACACAACTTGGGCAGTTATATCATGGCGCATTTAAAATACCTGTTCCATCATTATAAGTTCTATTAATTTATTAGCGCAGATAGGTGCATCAACACAGATGCTAGACGTTAATTCTACATACCCTTTTATGCTAAATGCACATTTCTTTGTAAGTTATTCATCCCCCATCCTTTTTGGGTGAAATTCCAAGAATGCAAAACAATATGAATCACCCCTAAATTTCGTAACTTATGAACAGTCGTCATTACTCAAGCCGCATAAATAAAACTCATGATTTCCGAGAACAGCCGGACTTCATTAACAAGTTGAGACCTAATGGGTGTAAGATATATTGTAATACTAGATGACTGTATCTACAATTTTATACGAGCGTTGTAAACCTCTATATAATGAAATGAATGCCTTGAAGATCCCTCGGTGTTTTATCAGACAATATCGTTATTTCTGTGTCTTCTCTCAACGTCCTCTATTTTGACTGCTCGGGCCTTTTGTAACCACTTATTATGTTCTTCACTCCTTTTTGTCTGAGCTTTTATTATTTGACTTTTGTTAAAAATCCACCTTGGTTATTTAATATTAATGTTGCATACTGTTAAGCCATTGACAATAGGTCTGTGTTTGATCAAGCACAAAGATATGGTATGGTTTGGTTGACAATTGTTGAACTTAGACTGTCTTCTGGAAATAGTTATTAGTATAGTTGTATGTATATATTCCATCCCATCTTGTTAGAAATGCTCTTGTAGATTTCTAGGTGCAGAAGATTTTTTTATTAGTTATTCTTTTTGCTGTATAGTGTGTTATTTTTTGCTGGAGAAATGTTTGACTTCATAGAGTCTGTGTCTTGGTGTAATTCATTACGGGCCACTCAACAACGATTAGTACGCATCCACAGCTCAATCACTATTTGCTTTTCTTGGACAGTCTCATTGAAAGGATTTATCGATAATAAACAAATGATTACGCTCTATACAATGTTAGCACATGTTTGAACTAAATACAGTAGCTATAATGCAATCATAGAGCCCTCATAGCTACAAATAGATTTTTTCGAACTTCGGGACGGGAAAGTCTATCTAGCCATACTAAATCATGTACGCTCATATTTGCTCGTATCAGTTATTCACTAACAACACACTGGATTATAAAAAAACAATATAATCCACGATTCATTCACCGTCATTTATAGTGGAGTCAATACATCCCCATAAGCTCACGGAAAATTTCTGTCCGTCTTTTTGTTAAGGTGGGTGTAAATTTCCTGTCTGAAATTTTCTGAGTCATAGAGATTCCGACGGTTGTCTAATGCTAAAATTTATGGGTCTCAGAGCAGTTTCAAGTTAATGAGCATAAATATACGCAACCCGCACTATGAATATTTAATTGTAGTTCGGAGATAGTTAGATGTGATTTATGATCGAATGCATTTAGAGTAAACGGACCCAAATAAAAATTCATATTTAAACCCTTGCAGTTTATTTTGTCGAGCTGATTATCCTATCGTGCATCAGCAATAGGATATTTAGAGCTACTGAAGAACACATTTAGGCTGAGGGTAGAATGATGTATTTAATTTGAATAAGGATGGGTTACACAGAATGACCACACCTGAAAGACTGAGCTATGACATACTGATCCCGCATTCTTCATTGCTGACCTCCTCCAAATGTCACATGGTGAATGTCAATCTTCTTAGCAATTATATGCTCAGCTTCGAGGGGCGCGTGATTAGTAACCAATACCACTACAAACTCACCTGTATCAATTTTATTCTTGTCCTTCAGACTTTTAGTATGTCAGTTTTCAGTGATATTTGAGTCGAATGTGGCAGTCATTCGTTACAGAAAGAACTCAAGTGCCTAAATGAATGTGCGAACAAGGAAAAGCGTTGATCAGACAATCTGTTAAACCAGTCGACATAGATTGAGTCTCAACCATTAACTGGAGTAAGCATTTCCATCAGTCGAGGATTTTAAAAACAAATCCGTGGTTACCTGAGAATTTAGCAACTGTAGGCTTATGAACCCTTTAAGAGTGCTTTTGTGAATTCCCCTTTCTAAAAGCCAAGAAAAACGGGAGTATATCAGTAGGCAAATTATTGTGAGTTAATTTAAAAGCTATTCTAAATGGAGTTAGTCGGTTGTAACAGTTGAAATCGGGCAACATTCCATTGTTGTCAGCCCTGGAATGAATAGATGACCGAAGTGCACTGAACTCATTTGCCATTCGATGTTATAGACCTAGAGATGCAGCAGGTATTCGAAGTTTTACAACACCTTTATACGTTACATCTTTATATTCACAGAATACCAATCCAGCCAAATCAGAAGTCAAGAACGAACGAGTTCGAAGATATATTTGAAAGCTATTATTCTTTAAAGATGCGTTTTGTCTAAGCTGGCTAGTAGTTTCACGGAATACGTAGCATGGCGTACCCAATCGTGACCCAGTGTCAATACGTGACCGGGCGCTTCAGATACGATCGCTCATTAAAACCAATGAGGTCAACATCAATATGAATGACTTGCAGGACTATTTTAGGGATAAGTTTACCACTACAGACCCTCATTTGACCTACTCGGTGGCGGCCGTATTGATATGACTGATTGTATAACACTTATTAGCAGCTGATTGTCCGCTGTTATTCACCAATAAATATGTACGCAGTGTCAAGTTGAATTTTTCTATATCTCAGCGACCTTAATAAACACTTGAGTATTCTAGCTTCCAGATAACTCGAATAAACCCAGTCATAAGGCCGTAACTGACAACTTTGGTAAGCTCACCCCTAAAACTTCCGTATATCAAAGGGTAATATGTTTAGTTTAGCCAGTGTCAAGGTTAATAGCCAAAGCTTCTTCGCAGCTAACCATTTATCGAAAGAATTTCGTAAACACAAGAAGTCACCCGGACCAGTAAACAACACTGCCAAGAATTACGACGAAGACAGCTGTACTGACCAAAATATTCAACTGCCAGTGAATAATTGTTCTGCCGGACTGAAATACAACTATTAAGTAACTTTGAGTTTTTTATATCCGTTATTATAACGAAGGCGTTACAACTTGGTGAGTAATATCACTGGTGACGAATCAAATCTCTCCTACACTAATCTGTGTTCTTGTGTGAGTAGGTAAAGAAGTTTTTCACTTTTTCAGCTTAGCAGCTTTCGTAGTACGTGCAGGTTTCTCGAAAATGACGTCAAACTAGCTAAAAAACCAGAACAATCCTGCTAAGCTAAAAATCTCCATAGTTTCAACCTAAAAGTCTCTCCCCGGGACGTGAAAGGTATGGAATGTGAGAAAGATAAAGTTCATTGTTTAGTGCTCTTCACTATATGTCTAAACATGATACTTTTCCTAATAGAATACCTTAAATCAACACAAATTCTAATATACTGGATGCAAAAGTCTAGATTTTTAAGTTTTGGTTGAAGTAAAATGTTCGAGTCTCACAAAGCAAATGAAGTAGTTCCATCATTCCTAAGTCAATTTACACCAGATCTTCGTTGTGACTGTGAATGCCTTATAAAAACAGTGAACTATTACACTGATGAATTTAGGATTATTTGGATAGCACAAACATTAAAAAATAAGGGTCAATTTTGATGTTCTGTAGTCAAGAGAAACAATCAGGACTAACCAATGGATGAATTAGTTGTTGCAACACTTGTCGGCGCAATCTTCAAAAACATTCGTTTTCGGGTTTGGGTGATACGCATCAGTTTGTCTCACTAACACTTATTCAGTCAGTATATTGGACCAAAATGAATGTCTTGCATACTATAGTATGTGATATTGCTCCAGATATGCTCCGTTCTGTGCCGATTCCGAAGTCTTTTAGAGACATTTTCCGTTTGTCATGTAACATTAAAATATATTAACCACGTCTTCAGTAAAGGATGTACTAGCTCTCACTGTTTTTGGCTCATTCAGCGGAGCCATCGGCTATGCTGTATACACTACTGTAATGCTTCATCTTGGGAAACGGAAGATTCCTATCAATTATGGAATCCAGAAACATATTACTAAATGTGTTGACGTTGTGGATATTGAGTCCATAACAGACAAAAAGGTGTACTGCCGATGCTGGAGATCATCTAAGGTATGACATTTGATGACAGTTAATTTTTTTCCAGTTTCCTTATTGTGACGGCGCACATAACAAACATAATGAGGAAACTGGAGACAACGTTGGCCCCCTCATAATTGAAACCAAAAAGTCGTCGTAATGAGTTTGGACACAAATCGGCAATGCCTTCTTGGTTGCCCCGTAATTATAGCTGTAATTTTGTAGTTACCTAAACTGTGTTTTATTTCCAGTTCGAATTTGGTTTTTAAAAGAACGGTTTAATATATTAAACGTAACAGCATTTTGACATAATACCCAGTGAAATACATTGTTACCAAATAAACATTTTCTGCTCTGTTTACTAGTTAAAGTGAGGTCTTATTATGTAATCCATTCAAGAACATTTAAACTCCTTGTAAATTATCCAGTCGTAACTTCATTAGGATAGAATATCTCCTTTATAATTACATCACATTGAGCGAGTGAACTAAAGGTAGTTGAATGGCAACAGAAAGCCTACGTAGCTCTCGAATTTTGTCTTTAGTCGTTTGGTTTTTTAGCAAGTTTCTTTCGGGATGAGATCGATGACCACACCCAACCTTTCTTTACCCTAACTAGAAACCGGCATTAACCCCAGAAGGGTTCCAAGCGAAGTTACAGTCAGTCACTATGCAAGATCATTTACTGACCTAAACTACCACCATTTCTATATTGTGGTGTAGAATCTTCTTAATATTCATATAAAATGTATCATTATTTAAATGAACTGTCGAGTATTTGTAACTTATTGATACCTCGTGCTTTCATCTTAACGTTCATTAAATAATGGAGTTCTAAGTTCTTGCTAAAGATGCACACAAATATGCATTTGTAATGTCTATCCCTCTAGTTAATTATATGCAACTTACAACCTGGTAAAAATCGTATTGGTTCAATTTACTACACCATATTTACTCAGCAAGATAATTTGATTTATTCCTGAAAGTTTTCCACCAAATAGCTATCTCATACTCAAATAGTTGGACTAGCTTAATGACTTGTGTATTCAACGTGTGGATTGACTTCTCATTTTATTGATGAACATCATTATAATCTATACGTTTTCAATAATGCATCATTTCTTGTACCAACTACGTGACTATTTGGATATTAACATGATAGCACCATGTTTTTCATCAATAAAAGGGATATCTTCAGATGTAGAAATGTGTCATGGTATTTAAAAAGTTTCTGAGGTACATCGTGGCACAAACATTGGTACAATTAGGCACCAAACAGATATGCGCCACATAAATCATTCAATTTGTGTGATGACTGTGATATTGTCCGGGTGCCCAGACCAAAGCAGGTGTTTATCTTAGGGAGTCACACCCCGAGCCTTAGACCTCAAGGTCTGACCCACAAGACAGTGGAGCATCGTGAGGAGATGCAATCCAATGATAGTCGGTGACCAACGATTGGTTCACACGCCATTTGTTCCCTCAGGATCCTGGAGCCCATGTGCACCATTGGTTTGGAATCAGGGTTTTCTAACTCCCCTAGTTGGGCCCTGTGTGTCCACCATTTTTTATCTATTTAAACACACACATATTGGTACAAAAGGGCACCAGATACATACGTATCCACCAACCCAATTAAAGCTCCGGACATTTGCTTTTCATCCTCTCAATTACGTAAACAACACCCCTGGTGCGAGAAGGCAGTGAGTAAGACTTCTCTGACAGTGGTATGCACGTAGCCATGTGAGAGCATTTCGAGAGGGAAAGTGGACTCTCCCCACTCTCAGCCGTACCAAGGTATTTGGGGCACTAATATGAAAAGAAGGTCGGACAAGTTTCTCATAACGTAGGACTTGGATTCACCGAATGATTTCATCTCATATTAACTATGATCTGTAAGTTAACCGTTACTTTGGCGACACAATAGGTTTGAAATTACAAACAAGTATGATTAGAATGTTTAGTTATATTGGTATAATATATTTCACAATTCTACTTTTATTCCATGCCATTAGTTTTGAATAGTCTATCAATAAACTACCGTAGAACTGAGGTTATTCGGTTTAAATAACCAACTTTTAGTCTGTGGATCGTATGTTTTAATCTTGTTCTACAGAATGACGTTTAATCGATCAGTTAGTATCACTAACCCTTAAATTATGAATAAGAAAGCACAATTTAATGTGCAAACATGAATATATTTGCTAAATATCGATACGCGTATTAGTACTTATCAATTCAAATGATGTAAGAGTTGAGAAACACATCATTTCTAATCGAATAACAGTAGAATATGAATAGGGAAGATCGATCGTTCAGAATGATTTGTTGACATGTTACAATGATCTATAGTTTAATGGGGATTCAGCATGTTTCTGTTGATTTTCATTTTTCCAGAATAAATGGTATCCATTTATTTACTAGATTTCAACAGAATTATTGGATTCGTTTATTGTGCATGAATCTAAGTCTTCTTAGCATGCCATTTTTCGAACTGCTATTTCCAAGTAGTTGATGGTTGTCACTTGACCAGCTTTTAAGATTTTCAGATTATCTCATCTGAACGTACAAACTCCCATCAGGACCTTTTCTTTACTACCGTTTGGGCTAAAATAAATATGTCACTCATATACTGCTGGAGATTCGCGGAAGCTAGACAACCAAGTACTCCTTTGGGTTCTTTCCGGATTATTGATAGTTGTATTGATCATGTCTACCTAGAAGTTCCATACGTTCACTATTTGGATAAGTATAGGTAGTCGTTCATATGGGCCTACATTTTTCAAATCATCCGAAATAGTACCAGTGCCAGATAATCTTTCTCGTGTTCTCGAAGCAATAGGTCAATTATAAATAACTCTGAAATTAACAAATCCTCACCTATCCAAGTCGTTACATTGTTAAAGAAGGTTATAACTTTGTAAAGGGAGAAATACCAAATGCAGCAGAGAACTAGATAGTAAATTAAGCGGCGAAGAATATGTAGATCGGGATCTCCTGCTACAAACGTAGGATAACAATCAGCCTAACCTTGAAGAGAGGTCCTAATGTGAATTAGTTTACACAGACTACTTTTTTAAACGAAATAGGGTCCCCACGACTACCTGAACGTCATGAGTAAATTATGGTAGTATCCCAAATCTGTCGCGTTAGATTCAGATTGTACAGTATTAACAAAATTCTACTTCCTGACACATTGGTAGCTGTTGCTGGATGCATTTCTAGTGACCATATTAGTGGATTTGTTGCATAATTAACTTTTAGACTCTCCGTAAACTCAACTTCTCGATAACCATCCAACACCTAGTGTCCTTAATTATCGATCAATCTTAGTATTTTCCCAAGTATTGACTCTATGTAACATGTTTTATTACCAAACTGCTATGCATAATTTATGCTTTAAATCTGCCAACTTTTCCGTCACTTAAGAGGGATCAGTAAATTATTTGATATCATATTCCCATCAATGTTAGATCACGCAATTTAAGACCGAAAACATTTCAGAAAAGGACTTTATTGTGCGTTTTATTTAAACACATAAATATTGATACAATGGGGCATCAAATATATGTGCGCCACATAAATCATTCAATTTGTGTGAAGCTGGGATACTGCCTGGGCGTCCAAAGCAGGTGGTTTTCTTAGGGAGCCACTTCCTGAGCCTTTGACCTAGAGGTCTAATCCACAAGGCAGTGGGGTAAGTTTAGGAGACGCAGTCCTATGGTCACAATAATTGATCTACGATGACTTACCTGTGTTGTGTTATTTGATCGCTAGTACTAACCAAGGTTTGTCAATAATCCTAACGACACAGGCACTAAAATAGTTCACCATAGTAATATACCCTTCGAAGAAAATTAACACCTATGTCTTGAATGATGATTACCAGTAAACAGGAGACCTGAAACTACGCAATATGTATGTGGAGATTAAACATTTAACTGGTTATCAAATTTATCTTTCGTTGTTATGTTATCGTTTTGAGGCAATGATCATAGGAGTTCTGATGAAACTCAATCGGTAGTCTTAAAGTATGCAAAATCGATGGCCAAAATTTATAAATATTTCTCAGCATAAACAATTTAGCAAGATAAAAGTATTGAAATCCTTCGATACCTGTCGGTTATTTTTATATCGTATGTAGTTAATTACTAATTAATGGTTTTAACCAGTCAACTGTTACCGAACGTGATTATTAAAATGAGCTCACTTTACCATATAGAGGTTTATAAAGTCGCTAATATGTGATTTGATAAGGCATTAGTCGATAATAAGACAAATAGTTACTCTTATACACATAATATTTAATACAAAAGACAACCAATTAGTTGTCATTTCAAGTATAAGTGGTTGTAGGACTACAGGACTTACTAACATTTTCACTTATAAATCGACAAAATTGAATGATGGCTAGTACCGTGATCTGGGACGAGCGCCTCGTCCTACCTGGGCTCGTCAGGTGGATGTACCTGTATCACACAGTTGGTGTTCAATTCTGGACCGGAAACCGTTGCCATCCGCTTCAAACACCATCGCGTTATCCACCAAGCTTTTGACTCCAGATAGCCACGAGGCTTCTTCAGTGTCCAGGAGTACAATCGTTATAAGCTTGTTACTTAATGAAAATATCGGGGAGCCCTCAAAGGATGAACGTATGCCGAAAAAGACTGATCTGTTGCAATTCGAAAGATCAATGGGAAGATTCCAGCTACCAATGCAAATGAATTTGATTACTTTTTTGTATCTACCATGGTTAGATTATGATCTAATGTCATGGATATATCGCTATATTCGAACGAAGAACTTCTATGAATCATTATTACTGTTACACATATTCTTGCTGGATAATAATCAAGTAACGAGACATATATATATATATATAAGTCAACTTTCTGATTGGCGACTTGCCATATGATATTTCGATGGACCATAAGACACAACATACATATTAGTCTAATTACCTTCATGATACTCAAACGTCTTTACATTGTGGATCCACCTTGTCTCACATTAAGGTAGCAATTATTGTGAAGACGTAGTTAAATATTTCAGTAACTTAGTCACATTCGTTAGTCATATCTTTTTTGATCTTATAAGATCATAACGTGTCTTTATTTATACGTTATATCATTGATCACTAAATGTCTTTTTAATACTTAGTTCATTTTATTTCCATTTGATCAATGACTAGTATAAGCAAAACACATAAAACTCAATGTATTTACATTTAATAGGAATAATATATTTGTAAAATCTCAGCGAATGATTTTGAAGTAAATCCAACGTTTCGCCTGGCAAT